>NW_021703769.1:84374823-84409664 GCF_005190385.1 Monodon monoceros
CTTTTTTTTTTTTTTTTTTTTTTTTGTGGTACGCGGGCCTCTCACTGTTGTGGCCTCTCCCGTTGCGGAGCACAGGCTCCGGACGCGCAGGCGCAGCGGCCATGGCTCACGGGCCCAGCCGCTCCGCGGCATGTGGGATCTTCCCGGACCGGGGCACGAACCCGCGTCCCCTGCATCAGCAGGCGGACTCTCAACCACTTCGCCACCAGGGAAGCCCCAGGTGAGGAAGCTTTTGATATCGGTCACTTCTGAGGTAAATGTGCATGTTGTTCACAGCCTCCTCAGGTGAGGAGGCACGTGGTGACTGGTCACGTGTGAGGAACACGTGCAATTCAGTTGTAGCCTCCTCAAGTGAGGAGAGCTGTGGTCTCGGTCGTATCTGAGGTGAAGGCGCCTGCTGTGACAGACTCCTCAGGTGAAGAAGCCGTTTATATCCGTCACGTCTGGGGTAAACGTGCACAGTCACAGCCTCCTCAAGTAGGAGACACAGCTGACTCGTCACGTGTGAGCTACTCCTGCAACACCGTAACAGCCTCGTCAGGTGAGGAGACGTACGGTGACTGTTCACGTCTGAGAGTCACGTGCGACGCTGTAACAGCTTCGTCAGGGGAAGAAGCGTTTGATAGCGGTCCCGTCTGAGGTACCCGTGGCTGCTGTCATGCCCTCCTCGAGTGAGGAGACACGTGGTGACCGGTCACTTCGGAAGGACACGTGTGTGTTGTCAGAGCCTCCTCAGGTGATGGGCCCCGTGGTGTCGGTGACATCTGAGCCACAACGGCACTGTCTCAGCCTGTGCGGGTGAGAGACTTTTGTTAAGGGGTCACGTCTGCGGGCACATCCGCTGCTGTCACCACCTTCACAGGCGCAGGGTTGTGTCGCATCCGTCACGTCTGGTGGACGGGTGTCTGGTGTCACACCACCTCAGGTGAGGGGACTCGTCTGAGCTGTCGTGTCTGAGGTACTCATGGCCGCTGTCACTGCCTCTGGTGAGGGGCGTGTGGTGAGCAGTCATGTCTTAGCTGCCACAGCCTCCTCGAGAGAGGACACACGTGGCGCCCGGCTACGCCGGAGGGACAGGTGCACTGCTGTCGCGGCCTCCCCGCTTGGAGGTGTGTGTGGCATTGGTCACGTGAGGTGCACGCGCATGCTGTCACACCACCTCGGAGGAGGGGACGTTGCTGGACTGTCACGTCTGAGGTACCCGTGCACCGATGTCACGGCTCCACCGGCGTGGCGGCACGCGGCATCAGCCATAGCTCGGGTATACGTGGCGACTGATCACGTCTGAGGGACACCGCGCGCTCCTGCAGTCTCCTCGGGGCTCGAAGGTTTTGCTCTCGGTCATGTCTGAGGTACACGTGCGCTGTTGCGTGAGCCTCCTCAGACGAGGGGGCGTGTGGTGAACCGTCACGGGTAAGGGACACGTATGCGCTGTCACAGCCTCGTCAGGTGAGGGGACATGCGGTGAGCACGCATGTCTCCGGTACAGGTGCCAGGCACTCGTGCCCCCTCAGGGGAAGGGCCTGGGGCATCAGTCGCGCGTGAGGTGCACAGTCCCCTCAGCGGAAGGAGCGGGTGCAGCGCTGTCACAGCTCCACCGCTGGCAGGGCGCGCGGTGACGCTCACGTCTGAGGCACGCACGCTTGGCTTTCACTGCCCTGACGGCGGAGGGCACGTGTGTCTGGGGGAGGCCGGCACTGGCCTCGGACGCGCCGGGGCAGGAGGGGCGCCCTGCTCGGGCCGGTGCTGCTCTGCCTGGTGGCGCTGGGGAAGGTGCCGCCGACCTCGGCTCGTGGAGCACGTTTTCCTCTCAACCGCGAACTGGAGAGAAGAGAATATTATTATTTGCGGGGACCACCCGGTGAATCCTGGAAATAGACTAAGTAATGAGTGTTTGATGCACCATGTTTGGACCTACCACGTGCCGGCTGTTTACTGAAGTTACCCTTTTGTTCTCCCACAGCCCTGTGAGGGGTTATGTCTCCTGTGAACTCCTGAGCTCGGGCCTTTCTGGAACGTTCCCCCTCCGGCTTTTGGCCCCTCTCCCTTCTCCTCAACCGTGCTCTTCCCTCCTTCCTCCCTCCATCTCCTCTTTGCTCTTAGGGGGCCTTGACACGGCAGTGAGAGGATTTTCTGGGTCCCTGAACAGTTTAATCAGATGTCATCGTCAACGGGAAGGACGCAAGGGAGGGGTGGCGGGGAGAGAAGGGGGCCTCTGCCAGGGTTGGCTCGGGTGCCCACTTCCCCAGGTCTCTGCTCAGGGTCACGCCCACCCATTCGTTCATCCGTCCACCCGACTGCTATTTACTGGGCATCTGCTGTAATTACTGGGCACAAAGCAGTGACTGAGACCAACAAACACCCCTGCGCTCACCGACCTATAGACCCACGGGGGGAAGACGATGAACAAAACCATAAGCTCAGTCTGCAGTCCCTTCGCTGGGGATACGCCCCACGGTCGCAGTGTGAAATGGCGCGGCGGGGGGAGGCCTTGCTGGGTCGGGCTCTGAAGGTGGCGAGGAGGGAGCCATCTGAGTACACTTGCACTTTATTTCACGTGATCTTAGGATGTGCTGCTGGTCAACCAGCTTGTCCACTGCAGCCACTGGGGACTGCCTCCCTCCTGCAGAAAACCGGCTGGGGGGCCTGTGAGGTCTGCTGGGGACCCTTTACCTTACTCTGTGGGTCAATCAGGGCTCTGGAGAAACAGAACCAGTAGGAGAGAGAAACACATACATGTATCTATTTGTCCATGTTTATGTACATGTGTTTATATATGTTTATGTGTATATAAACACATATATACACATTTATGTATATGTTTGCATGTATATGTATATATATGTATATATACACACACACATATACATACGCTCACACACAGATTTACTTTAAAGAATCGGGGCTGGTGAGTGTAAAATTCGTCAGGCAGGCCAGCAGGCTGGAAACTCAGGCAGGAGCTGATGCCACAGTCTCGAGGCAGAATTTTCTCTTCTCTGGGAAACCTGAGTTTTTGCTGGTAAGGCCTTTCAACTGGATGAGGCCCAGCCACACTATCCCAGATACTCTTTCCTTACCGTCAACTGATTGTAGATGTTCCTCTCACCTACCAAATACCTTCACGGTGGCACCTAGATTAGCATTTCATGGAATCACTGGGTACAGTGGCCTGGCCAAGCTGACACCTAAAATCGCCACCACACCACGTAACTCCATCTAGGCCCCCAGATAGTAACGCCTGGGGCTGCAGCTGCCGACATCCCTTCCCCCAAATCACGGTGCCTGGAAGCAGGTCAGATAACAGCCCCCAGTGCAGCCCAAGAGGACGTGCTCCAGCCTTTTGCATCTTCATCCTCTGGGACCGAGAGGGGACCACTTTCCTTTTTTCTGTCGTGCTCCAGCCTTTTGCATCTTCATCCTCTGGGACCGAGAGGGGACCACTTTCCTTTTTTCTGTTCTTTGTTTTGTTTTTTTTTTCTAAATTCATTTATTTTTGGCTGTGTTGGGTCTTCGTTGCTGCATGCGGGCTTTCTCTAGTTGTGGCGAGCGGGGGCTACTCTTTGTTGCGGTGCGCGGGCTTCTCATTGCGGTGGCCTCTCTTGTTGTGGAGCATGGGCTCTAGGCACGCAGGCTTCAGCATTTGTGGCGCACAGGCTCAGTAGCTGTGGCTCGCGGGCTCTAGAGCGCAGACTCAGCAGTCGTGGCGCACGGGCTTAGTTGCTCTGCGGCATGTGGGATCCTCCCGGACCAGGGCTCGAACCTGTGTCCCCTGAATTGGCAGGCAGATTCCCAACCACTGCGCCACCGGGGAAGGCTGAGGGGACCACTTTGGGCGGAGCTGGCTCAGCTCCCCTAGCAAGATCCTCCTCTCCTCCCTGAGGTCCTCCCAGACCCCCCGGCTGAATCCACAGCCCCCTCCGCCAGCTCCCCAGCACCCTGTTGCTATGTCTGTCATCCTGCTATCGTACTGGGTTGTACATAGTGGTTTGTGTCTCCTCCCAGTAGATCGACAGCTTAAGTCTTAGAGAGTATCTTGTTCATCTTTATGTCCTCAGGGCCTGGCACTGAGCTGGACACTTAAAACATTGATTTGTTATCAACTAATTGATTCATTAATAGACTCGCATTTACAGGCTACAGCTCAATATCTATACTTGGCTCTCGAAGGCCATACTCTCTGCCGATGCACATTATCTCTTTAAGAAAAAGGCGTTTTTCTTACTTTTAAATGTTGGAAGACTTTTGCAGTGAGATCAAGTAATCTCCAAATTGCTGCAGGCAGATGCAATAATATTAAGAGGTTCTTGGTTTGGCAAATAGCCTTTAAGTGAAATAAACGCTGCCTGTTTTAGCAACATGACATCAGATGTTTTCTCCACTTGCCTGAAAGTACACCTGCTAACATTTAACGAATGGGCTGAAATAGTAGCCAGCTTCACTGGCATTTTCCCCAAAGTCTCCATCGAGGTCCAGTTCGGTCATTTTTCTGAAGTGAGACTATGAGATAACCAGCTATTATATAAACAGCCTGCTCTTCTCAGAAGACAGGAATGTGAGAAGAGCTCTTTCTCCAGAGAGGAGCCTGGAGTCTGGGCTTTCTCTGACCATGCTTCTTGTCCCTGTGCCATGCGCCTGAGAGCAGACTCAGGGAGACTGAGCGCACGCCGGTGGAGAGCCGTGCGGGGCTAAAGTGCTCCCCACACGGCGGCCACTGCAGGCGCCTACAGACAGGCAGGGGGTATCGGTAGACCCCACGCCACTACTCGTGCCCCATTTCCGTGGCCCCCTGCGCCCCCCCCCAGTGTAGCCATAAGTCTAACTCAAAGGGGCATGGACTTTGGAGTCAGGCTCAGGTTGGGTCCTGCTCTCTGGGGATCAGGTACAATTTCTCTCGTCTCTGAGCCTCAGTTTTCACATCTATAGAATGGTCGTGATCGGCCCTGCTCCAGGGGACTACTGTAGGAGGCCCTGGTGCACCGGCTGTCATCAGAAAGCGTTAGCAGCTCTCAGCAGCGCTGCCGTGACCGTGGCGCGCCTGGTCCCTCCCGCACCTTGAGGGCCTTGGTTTCCCGCTGCTTGGCCAGAGCATGTGGGCCTCCCCTCTGGCCAGGGCCACCTCGTGCGGCTCCGCGGCCCTGCCCGAGTCCCCAACCCCGTCGGCCTCCACCGGCTCCTTGGCCCTCTCAGGGGGCCTGTCCCTGTGTGCGCTCCCAGCTGCAGCCACAACAGAGGGGTCAGGGGTCAGAGCTCAGGCCACGCCCGGGGAGCCTGGGGAGCCCTGGCATCCTCCTGTCTCAGAGTCCCTATTGGTCCCAGCTGGTCTACTGGCCGGCGTGGGCATGAAAACGGGGCAGAATTGGGTCTGCTACCTGGTGCCTTCTATGCTTACGAAGAACAAGAATTCATGAGCAAAACTGGAAGGAAGTAAGGAATTGGTAAACATTTGTGGCAGGATGGCCGAGTGACAAAGTGCCCGCCCTGCCTCCAATCCGACCCACCCAGGACCGTCTGGGTGACGGGGGCCGCCTGCCGCGTAAACGCTCCTCCGTCCCCTCAGCTGTAAACCTTGGAGACAGCAGCACAGCTGGGGCTCCATGAGGACGGGCTGGGAGGACCCAGCTCAGGGCGACACCTCCAAAGGTGCACGCAGGGCGCCCGACCGAACCTAAACTATAACGAGGGTCATGTGGAAACTGCAAGGAAGGAGGACCCAGAGGGAGAGAGGGCTGGGAGCAGCGGGTGGGATGGAGGGAGCACTTCCTTTATTAGAATTCCTCTAGTTCGGTGCCCTGCTGTTTGCGTGATTAAGTAAATAAACAGGAAGGAAGGAGGCGGGGGGAGAAATGGGGGAGGTCTGGCGAAGAAATGGACTCAAGTCCCAGCGCTGCGGCCTGTAAGCGGAGAGGACACGTGTCCTAGGTTGTCCACTGGCAGCCCAGCATGGTTGTTAACAGCGCCCCCTCACCCTGTGGTGCTCCTGGTCTGGGGGACAAAGTGCACGGCCAGCTCCTCTGCAGGCAGTCAGTCACTCACAGTAGGTATGAACCGCAAGTGCGCGCGGAATGGTAGAAAGACCCTGGCCGAGTGGACGCACAACCTCGGGCAAACCCACATCCCCTCTGACCTCAACATCCTCGCTGTAAAATGGGGTTGACCCTAACCTGCCAGGGCTGGCCCTGGACTCTACCTGTAGAAGGAGGTCGAAGGGGCCTGGGAGCCTCTCCCACTGGCCCAGATTAGCCACAGGCCAGGAGAGCAGGGCAGCGAGGGTGCCCTTGGCTGAAGTCCCCTTGGGGACCCACCGGCAGTAGAGGGAGGCTGGACAGTAGCAGAAAAAGGAGCTCCCCACCCCAGGGTCCCCAGGTCCTGCTGGCCTCCCCGGCCCATCCCTGGGAGGGTGGGCGCACTCACTCTGCCACGGTCAGCAGGTAGTGGGACACGTCCACATGCAGCTCGATGCTGGTGTTCTCCAGCTCCGCCAGGCTGCGTCACAGCTCTAGCTGCTCCCTGAAGCCCCCGATGAGCTGCACCCAGATCTCGTTCATCTGCAGGCGGCTGTCCTCCTCTGTGTCGGGCGGAGGGATGGCGGCTGGGGACAGGAAGAGAGCCAGCCGCACCGGGAGCAGTGCCACCTAGGCCAGGGTTGAATCCATGCTTGCCTGGCCACACAGGATCGGGTCCAAGGACAGGCTTTATATACAGTGTATGGATGGGTGGGTAATGGATGGAGGATGGATGGATGGGTGGATGGGTGGATACTTGAATGGTTAATTTAGAGGGATTTAGACTCTCTGTTTGCCCGTTTTGCGTTTGGGTTGCATGGATTTGAGTCTCAGGAATCCAAGGACGAATTGGGCTGGGCTAGCTGTCTCAGCTCTGACCTCACTTCCTCAGGGGAACCTTCCTAGACTCTCAGTCTGGGTCCATCTGCCACTTACTCTGAAAACATCCTACCTTCACCTCGGCAGTCTTCTTCGTGTCGATAATTTGGTAACATTTCGTGGTAAATGTTCAACACCTGCCTTTCCTACTGGAATGTAAGTTCCACGAATATAAGTCTTTTTGTTTCCCGTGATCAGTTCCTACCTAACATCTATCCAGTGATTAATCGATGGTTTTCCCTGCTTGTCCCAGTAGATATCTCCACTCTGGTCACATGCAGCTGGTTCCCCTGACTTTGAGGGCAGTGGTCAAGGGATTCCTTTTCCCTAAACATGAAGCCATCTGGGATTGGTTAAATAAAATATGATGTGTCCAGATGGCCGAATCATTGCAGTCACTAAAACAAGGCTTTTGGGGAACACATGATATCCTAGGAAATGCTCATAAAGGAATGATCCTGGCAGAGCCATGGACACAAGCGGCCCACTGCTGCCCTGGGCTTGCCATAGCAGGACCCAAGGGAAGCCCCTCATGCCCTCAGGGCTCACCATGAGACCCTCATCCCCTCCATGACGCTGCCCACCTCCTCAGACCACCAAGGCCAGTCCCAATAACTAATAGGCCAGCAGGATGAGAGCCATTATGGCATGCATCTCTGTTGACCCCTGACCCCAAAGAAGCCCAAGCTTCCCGGTCATCACCTAGCTCTATAGATGCTCTACAACAATGCCATCTTCCACTCCCACCAGCCCGAAGCCCTCTGCTGGCGCCATGGGACTCAGTGTGGCATCACCAGCAACCACTCTTCTTTGAAATTTTCCTTCACCCTCTTGCTCCAGCAGAAACCTGAGCCCCAGGTCTACCACAGAGAAATAGGCACCCATGTGCGCAAGGAGTTTATGTGACTGGAAAGCCCCAAAGGGGACAGGATAAGCAGACTCCAGTATGGACATCCTATGGAACACTTTGCAGCTGTTACAGACATGAGGGAGCCCCGTCTCTGCAGATGGACGGCCTCCAAGACACATCGATGGCTGAGAAAAACAAGTTAAAGAATAACAGCTAGAGTCTGAAATCATTTATACAAAAACCCAAAGCCACCCCACCATACACATACACACACACCACATACCTCTCTGGATACATTTATGTCTACGGCACTGCACAGGAAAAGATCCAAGAAGGAATACTTCAAAATGATAGCAGTGACCTCAAGGAACTGGAAAAAGAAGAACACGCTAAACCCAAAGTTGCCAGAAGGAAGGTGATGGATAACAAAGATGAGAGCAGAAATCCATGAAAACAGCAGGAGAGACCAACACAATTAAGATCACAAAGATGAGAGCAGAAATCCATGAAAACAACAGGAAAGACCAACACAATTAAGATCAACAAAATTGAGGGCTGGTGTTTTGAAAAGATAAACAAAATTGACAAACCTTTAGCTAGACTTACTAAGAAAAAACAAAAAGAGAGAAGATGCAAATAAATAAAATTATAAATGACAGAGGAGACATCACGACTGGTACCACAGAAATACAAAGGCTCATAAGATTAGTATGATCGATTCTATGCCAACAAATCGGTTAATCTAGAAGAAATGGATAAATTACTAGAAACATATGACCTACCAAGCCTTTATCATGAAGAAACAGAAAATCTAAACAGACCAATAATGAGCAAGGTGATTAAATCAGTAATCGAAGCCCTCCCAACAAAGAAAAGCCCAGGGGTGAATTCCACCAAACCTTCAAAGAAGAATTAACACCGATTCTCAGACTCTTCCAAAAAATTGAAGAGAAGGGAACACTCGCAAACTCGTTTCACGAGGCCAGCATTACCCTGATACCAAAGCCGGACAAGGACACCAAGAAAAGAAAACTACAGGTCAATGTCCCTGTTGAACATAGATGAAAATATTCTCATTAAAATACTAGCAACCCAAAATCCATGGCACACTGAAAGCTCATACACCATGATCAAGTGGAATTTATCTCTGGGATGCAAGGATGGTTCCACGTATGCAAATCAGTAATTGTGGTACACCATATTAATATTATGAAAGACAACCATATGATCATCTCAATAATACAGGAAAAGTATTTGACAAAATCCTACATCTTTCATGGTAAAAAATTAACAGTAATGTGTTTGTATCACCAGAGAGCCAATAGGTGTTCAACTTTCCGACAATCTAAGCGATGTCAGAAATCTCTTTTGTTTTGTTTTGTTTTTTTTTGCGGTACGCGGGCCTCTCATTGTCGTGGCCTCTCCCGTTGCGGAGCACAGGCTCCGGACGTGCAGGCGCAGCGGCCATGGCTCACGGGCCCAGCCGCTCCGCAGCATGTGGGATCTTCCCAGACCAGGGCACGAACCCGTGTCCCCTGCATTGGCAGGCGGACTCTCAACCACTGCGCCACCAGGGAAGCCCTGTTAATATTTTTTAAGGTGTGGAAATGATACTGTAGTCATGTGTTTGTAAAGAGCCTTTATTCTTTAGGGATTATAGGCTGAAATACTTATGAATGAAATGATATAATGACTGAAATTTGCTTCAAGATAATAGGCTGAGGGAAGTGCGTGGGAAGAAACAAGGCCTGGAGAGTGGGTGACGAGGGCTCGCTTTACTGCTCTTCCTCCTTCTGTGAGTACTGGAGAATCCTCGTAACAAAAGTGTGAGCGCTTTCTACTTCCCTCCTCTACGTGGTGTCCACAGTTGACCACTGTGGTCACTCCTGGCCTCCTCCTCAACTCCTGTCATGGTCTCCACACAAAACCCCAGCCGTGGAGAATCCCCCACCTGCCCTGTGAGTAGTCTCACTTCCACTTCTCGAATACACAGCTCAAGGGGGCTCCTGGCACATTGCTGTCCGGCTCAAGGTCTCCTTGGCCTCCCGTTACAGTCAGGATAAACCCAGGCCCCTGTTCAACGTCTTCCAGCCTCAGCTCCCACCATGCACCTCTCCTCAGGTGCCAGCCACATGGGCGGCCCTCTGCTCCCTGAACTCATCAAACCCACTCCCACCCCAGGGCCTTTGCATGTGCAGTTCCTCTGCTGGACGACTCTGAACCAGGTCTGTGTATGGCTCGTTCCCTCCCTGCATCTCCAACACTGATATGCACCTGTTACATAGTAGGTACTCATTAAATGTGTGACATTGCCTGATCCCAACCCCCAACTTTTTTTTTTTAATTTATTTTTGGCTGTGTTGGGTCTTTGTTGCGTGCAGGCTTTCTCTAGTTGTGGAGAGTGGGGGCTACTCTTCATTGCGGTGCGTGGGCTTCTCATTGCGGTGGCTTCTCTTGTTACAGAGCACAGGCTCTAGGCGCACGGGCTTCAGTACTTGTGGTGCGTGGGCTCAGTAGTTGTGGCTCCTGGGTTCTGGAGTGCAGGCTCAGTAGTTGTGACGCATGGGCTTGGTTGCTCCGTGGCATGTGGGATCCTCCCGGATCAGGGCTCGAACCCGTGTCCCCTGCACTGGCGGGTGGATTCTTAACCACCGCGCCACCAGGGAAGTCCCCCCAGCTCCCAGTTTTGCTGTGCATGTGTGTACGGATTTATTTAAGAGACTGGAAGGAAATAGCTAAATCTAACAATGGTATCTCCAAGTTGTGGGATTATGAGTGAGTTCTATTTTCTTCTTACACTTTGCAGCATACTCCAAGTTTTGAATGATAAACACATATTACTATAACAATCAGGAAACGTTTTGAATATGATGTATTTACACATCTAATACAGGAACACGTTTTGGTGATAAAAATTCGAATAATACATCAAGACTTGATCATCTATCTGATTGCCCTCCCCCCAACCCCAGTCCCCCACCCACACGTAACTACTGCTATCATTTTGATATGTGCCCTTCCGGATCTTTCTCTGTGCAGTTTTGTACATATAACTGTATCTAATGAGATATGTGGGTTTCCTGGTGGGTAGATTATATCAGGCTATGCCTGCTATGCTTTAACTTGCTTTTCTCATCTAGCAACGGTCTTGGAGGCTGCCCATCTGCACAGATGGGTCTGCCCCATTCTCTGTAGCACCTGCAGGGTGATCCATAGGAGGGACCCACCAGTTAGCTTGTCCCATCCCCTTTGATGGGCATGTGAGCACATGCGTCTCCTGGTAGATTTGGGGGAAGTTGCTGGGCACAGAACACATACACTTAGAGTTTGAAAAGATGCAGGTAAAACAGACTCCAAAGAGAAGTGTTAATTTAGACTCCCGATAATAGTGGTTAAGGCTGCCTTCCATACTTTATTTTATATTATCCATTTAATGCTACGTGACATTTTAATTTTAGCCAGTCCAATAAGTGAAAATTGTTTCAATTTGTATCTCTGTTTCCTAATGCAATTGAGAATCTTTTCCTAGGTTTATGGCCACTAGAAACTCTCCGAATTGCCTATTCATTTCCTCACCCTCATTTTTAAATTGGGCTGTTGGTTCTTTCTTATTGATTTTCAAAAATCCTTTATTTACTATGCCAAAACTTATCTTAATAAGCCAAAAGAACGTGTGTGTGTGTGTGTGTGTGTGTGTACATATGTTTACTTGTCTTCGTTACAGATATTTTTTTATGGGCACCTTTTAAACTTACTGATTAATTTTAGGGTAAAACTATGGTGTGCTCTACCCCAAAAGGAGGCCTAGATCAAACCGATTTGGGGAGAAGGGAGGGATGGAGAGAAGCTGCCTAGCGGGCATGGGTTTCACGTTGGGGTGGAAACGTTTCAGAACAAGACAGAAACAGCGGCTGCCCAACACGGTGGATGTGCTGAACGAAGGGTTTGCTTTAAGATGGTGAATTTTATGTTGTGTGAGTTTTGCCTCAATGCACTTTTTTGGAAGACCCTAGACGCTAACATTAGGGGAAGCTGGGAACTCTGTAGTATCTTTGCCAATTTTTCTAAATTTAAAATTATTCCAAAATGAAAAGATTAAAAAAAAAAACTGATTTGGGAGGAAAAAAAAATAGGCAGCAAGAAGAAAAGCTGAAGAAAGATAAGAAGGAAGAGATTAGAAGAGAGCAGAGAGACGGCTGCTCCCTGAGGCCACGGGGGACTTCCCTGGTGGCCACTGGTTAACCTAGGATCCCACATCCCACAGGACAACTAAACCCGCGCGCCACATCTACTGAGCCTGCACTCTACAACTAGAGAGAAGCCCGTGTGCCACGACGAAAGACCCCGCGTGCGGCAACTAAGACCCGACGCAGCCAAAAAAATAAATACATAAAATATGTTTTAAAAAAAGGCCAGGCCGGGCTCGGCGGTCGCCCCGGGTGGGGTGCTCAATGCAGACACCGCTCCAGGAAGGGCAGGAGGGCGCAGTGGGCCTCTGGTGTCCCGGATGGCCCAGCAGCAGGAGGCACTGCGTGCGTGTACGGCCCTACCTTGAGCATCCCGGCCGCTGGGATGCTTCTCTTCTCCTTCCCCTGCTTCTCCACCTTGGCCTCGGGGTGCTTCATCTGCCTGCCCAGGTCGGAGATGACGTCCGCGTACTGCGCGATGTGGTAGGACACGTTCAGCAGGTTGCGCTTGACCTGGTGGCGGGACGCGGCCAAGGTCAGGGCCAGCTGGCTGCCCCGCGAAGGACGCCTGTCACCCAATGGATTTATGCCAGAAAGACGCAAGCACGTTTCGTCAGGAAAATGTAAATCAGTGCTATTCCGTCTTAAAAGGGAAGGAGATTCTGACACCTGATGCAACATGGGTGGACATGATGAAAAGTGAAATAAGCCAGAAGCAGAAGGACAAACACCGTATGATCCACATGTGTGGTCCCTGGGAGAGTCAGGGTCACAGAAACAGGAAGTAGGGGGTGGGGCCAGGAGTGGGGGAGGGGAGGGAGTCGGTGTTTAACCGGGGCAGAGTCTCAGTTTGGGAAGATGAAAGTTCTGGAGACGGGCAGTGGGGATGGTCGCACAAAAATGTGAATGTGCTCAATGCCACCGAACTGGGCCGTTTAAAATGGTTCAAGGGGTGAATTTTATGTTATGTATATTTTGCCACAAAAAACCCAAAATTCAAACAATCCACGAAGAGGTTTTTGAAAACCCTCCCCGTGGGTAACCACTGCTACCATTTTGGTGTGTGCCCTTCCGAATCTTTCTCTGTGCGGTTTTATACATATACAGGTATCTAGAGAGATACACATGGGGAGTTTTGGGGGTGTGGGTTCAGCTCTGGGGGGTTTACGTAAATTATATCAGACTGTAGCTGCTGTACTTTTACTTGCTTTTCTGGTCCAACGATGTGTCTTAGAGGCTGTCCGTCTGCACAGATGGGTCTACCCCATTGTCTGTAACAGCTGCAGAGCGGGGCCGGAACAGGGACACAGCAGGCAGCTGTCCCCTCCTCTTCAACGGGCACTTTGGGGCTTTCCTGTGACACAACTTCCCTGAGCACGTGGGTCTGAGTTTCTCTTTGGTAGATGCGGAAGGTGACATTGCTGGCCGCAGGGCGCACGCACTTAAGTTTCACCAGATGTGCACACTGGCCCTCAGTCTGCACAGACACGCTCTCTTTAGCGCTCGGAGCTCAGCTCCCTTGCAGGAGTCAGTCGCCCTTGGTGGAAGACCCCTCTAAACTCGGCCTTCTCTGTGACTGTTCCTTGCGGCGCCCTGTGGCTTTCGTTTAGAGCACTTGCCACAGTTGGAAATGAAACACTCACCTGTGTGGGTTCTTGTCTCCTAGCTGCCTTCTCCTCTGCTAAGCTCGGGGCTCGTGCGGGAGCAGAAGCTCTGATGATGCTGGCGCTAATGCTGGTGATGGTTTCATGGTGGCGCCTCGCTCAGAGCTGGACATCGGGAAGGGCTCATCCCTTGTCTGTCGACAAATGGTAACCGTGATAATAAAATAACACCTATCATATGTTGGCCACTACTCACTCCTGTGCTAAGTCGCTAATGTGCATTATCTCATTGAGTGTCACACAGCCTTAAGAGATGAATCCTTGGGCTTCCCTGGTGGCGCAGTGGTTGAGAGTCCGCCTGCCGATGCAGGGGACATGGGTTCGTGCCCCGGTCCGGGAGGATCCCACGTGCCGCGGAGCGGCTGGGCCCGTGAGCCGTGCCCGCTGAGCCTGCGCGTCCGGAGCCTGTGCTCCGCAACGGGAGAGGTCACGGCGGTGAGAGGCCCGCGTACCGCAAAAAAAAAAAAAAAAAAAAAAAGAGAGATGAATCCTTTACACTGAGTACAGCCGTGTAGACAGAACAGCATGGCAGTGTGAGGCATGGGCTCTGGAGCCAGGCTCCCTGGGCCCCAACACCAGCTCTGACCCTGCTGTGGTAGGTTAGAGAAGTTGCTTTATCTCTCTGTGCTTCAGCTGCCCACTCCGTAAGATGGGATAATAGTAGGACCTACCTCCTAGGGAGCCAGTTGCTGAGAATTAAGTAAATCAGATCCCAGTGAGAGCTTACAGTGGTGCCAGGCAGAGACAAGTCCTTTCCCTGAAACCTGTGAATGTGGCCTTATTTGGAAAAAAGGGTCTCTGCAGATGTAATTAAGGATTTGAGATGAGATCATCCCAGATTAGGGAGGGCCCTCAAATCAATGCCAACTGCCCTCATAAAAGAGGAGAAAGAGAGGAGCACAAGGAGGAAGGGAAGGCGGAGCAGAGATTGGAGGGGTGTGGCCACAAGCCAAGCGCCAGGAGCCGTGCAAGCTGGGAGGGACCCTCCCCTAGAGCCTCTGGAGGGAGAGCTGTAGGACTCAGTGAGCAGGCGGGAGAGTAACAGAGGGAGCGGGTGAGGGAAGGTGGGAGGGCGCGGCTCACCGTCCTCTTGATGTTCTTGGTTCTACGTGTATAGCAGGGTGTCCGCGCCTCCCTGCTCGGTACACGTATAGCAGGGTGTCCACACCTCCCTGCTCGGTATGTGTATAGCAGGGTGGTCCGCGCCTCCCTGAAGTGCGTGCTGGCTGGGCTGATGTGGGCAGTCATCACCGTCTGGCTGTTCCCTCCCAGGGCATCCTTCTCAGTGGAAGGCGCGAGCTGGGGATGGTGGGAACCAGGGTTCCCACCTGCCCGGGGGCGCCATCCCTCCGCTACCTGTCCCGGGCTCCTCTGGACCAGCCCATCTGGGGTTCCTGCTCCAAACCCTGAGAAGGGCAGCTGAGGCTGGACCAAGGGGTCAATGCTCAGGGAGGTGACGCACAGGCTGAGATGGACCTGCTGTAGGCCCGCCCCATCCTACTTCCACTCTGATGCAGGTAGATTAGACCGAGAGGCCAAACTCACAGAGCCATTTATTTGTTGCTTTGCCTATCTGTTTACCTATACCCTGCCTTGCTGTAGAATAGAGGTGACAGCATTCAGCTCAGTATGAAGAGGAATTTTCTCAGACCATCTGTGATGAGACAGGCAGCCTTGGTGAGGTAGTGAGCTTCCTGTCCCTGGGAGTGTGCAAGCATGGGCTGGACCACACTCAGAGGGATGGAGGGGGATTCGAGCAGTGACTAGAGATGATTTCTCCAGATAAAGCAGAGATTTTCCTGCTTTCAGGGGTTTCTGGAAGGGCCCTTAGGCCCAGGTAAATCCTGAAAGATGCAGTCAGATGCTGCAGCCACGCCTGTCTCTGGCCAGGGGCTCATACCTTCAGCAGGTGCGCCTGAGTTTGCTGTCCCGGGAGTTCACATGCTGCGCCTGGCTGCCACCCTTCTCGCTGAGTGCGTTGACGCAGTTGCCCAGCGCCAGCAGGGAGCTGTTGATGGGGGCGCCCTCCTTCATCCTCTTGCCTCGGTTCTGGGTCTGAGTGAGAAGAAGCCAGCTGACGGGGAGGTGGTCCTCCCCCCCCCCCCACCTCGCCACCCCCCCACCCCAGGCCCCAGGGGGAGGGGACTGAGGTCCAGAGGATGCGATAACCCCACCCCACCCTGGGAGGCTCAGGGTGGACGCCCTGACTACACTCCCACAGCCCAGGGACTGGAGACAGAAACGACACCAGATTCTGCAGTGGAATACCACACAGCCAGGAAAGGGGGTGAGGTAGAGCTGTTTACCAATGTTGAAAAGATGCTCTCTGTGAAGTGAGATGAAAAAGGGCTCAGACAGATGCCTGGGCAGAACAGTTCCCTTTTTATGATAAAAATACGAACGCATGTGTTTTCGCGAGAACGTCCCCCCACGCCGAAGCTTTCTTGTCTTCCCAGTCTCAGCCTAGCGGTCCTCCTGGGGGCCCCTCACCCCACGGGGGTACATGCTACCCTGTATATTTCCTTCAAGTTGCTTAGCTCTCTCGGCAACTACCTTGCTCTTGTATGCGTTTGTTGTTTCCCTAACTGCTCCCCACAGAACCTAAGCTCCATGACGGAGCTGTCATCTTGGTTGGCCATCTGTCCCCAGAGCCTGGACACCAGCAGGCGTCTGGCCCACAGTGTGGCTGGATGTCTGAGCACTGAACAAATGTATAAAGATGCCTGCAGGGGCCTTAGGAGGACACACGCCAAACTGCCACTGGGATGACTGCCTCTCAGTGCAGGCGTTGTGGGGACTTTAAATTTCTTCCTTTGGCTTAACCATATTTTCCATATTTTCTGCACTGATTTGGTTACATTTGAAATCAGCAAGGAAAATAACGTTTTCTCTTTAAGGGACATGGGTTTTAGAGCCAGTTTGGAGCATGGCTTGAGAACGGCTTAAATGACATCTCAGACAGGTCTCCCAGCCTGTCTCAGTCTCCTTATTTGTCAAAAGAGGCAGTTGCTGTGGTCATGGTGAGGATTTGGCGGGCAACGTGTGTAAGAGGCCAGCTCAGAGATGGGCCCACAGAAGCGAGCAGCTCAGAGATGGGCCCACAGAAGCGAGCAGCGAACGTGAGCTGCTACTTTCACTGAGTGGGAGCTGCCGGCATGACCCAGGCCATGGCAGCTGCTCACGTGTCACGTGTCTGTGCCCCAGAATTCGGGGGTTTTCTCAGAGGCCTTGTGCCCTGGAACAAACTCTTCTGTGAGTGATTTTCTATGAAGAAATGACAGACTGTGATAGCCAACCAGACCTGAAGACAGCCCGCTAGGCCACCTGAGTATACAGCTTAAAAACCAAGGCCCAGAGAGGGACAGGGGCCTGACCAAAGGCAGACAGCTATTTGGAGCAGAGGGAGAACAAGAACCTAGGGCCTGAACCCCTGTCCAATGGCCTCCCCAAGAGCTAAGATCTGAGGAGGCTGGTCTCCACCTTGCTCCCCTGAGCACATGGCCAAGTCCAGCTGGCACGGGCAGACTCCCAGGGCTCCATCTCACTCGGCTTGGTCTACATGAAACTGTCTGTACCCACATCTGTCTGTGTATGAACCATGTCTTTTATTTTCTGCATCCTAATGTTTTGTCATCTTGGGGCCCTGCTGCCCCTCCCAGGGTTGCCAGTTCCTTCTGATAACAAACAAGTCACCCGTGAGCACACCTTTCAAAAGCAAACCAGCCAACCCAGAGCCCTCACCCCACCCCCTCCTCCTTGGGGCTCCCACACTCTGGGCCACTGTCTACCTGCCCTCATCACCCAGGGCAGGAACCAGACAACCAGGGATGGGCCCTGTGCCCCAGAGCCTGCTGGAATTATTCAAACTGGCCAGTGTTCAGCCTGCCTTCCCATGGAAGTCACGAGAGAGGCTCTGGCCCGTGTCTTCCCCTTGTTCCCTCTGCCTCCAGACCAACCCTGGTGCTTCCCCGTGTGGCCCGGCCTGGCTTCTCCTGCCCCCTCCTCTTGGGACCTGTGAGTAGCAAGCTATCTCTTCAATGGCAGTCATCTTCTGATCTGCTGGCCTCACTGTACCTCAAATTTCATACCATATTAACACAATACATTGAACCTGTTGGCCTCTGGGCCAGCTGGCCAGGCTCTGCTCCTTTCAGCAGCCCAGGCACCCAGGGCAGGGCCAGGTGCAGGGCAGGTGAATGAATGAGTGACTGAATGAAGCAATGCAATGACTGACAAACCCCCAGGACTCACAGCGTAGCCTGCAAACTGGAGGACAAATGTCATCAGTGAAAGGCACGGACCTGGGCCAGATCCCTCCAGGTCCAAAGGCCGGATCCACCCGATACCTTTGTGCAGGCGCAATCACACCACCCCGAGTCTCAGCCGGGCATTTGTAAACCAGGCACGAGGCCGCCTACCCTCCAGGTGTCGGGGGCTTAGGTGGATGATGAACACGAAGTGCCTGGCGCATTAGAGGGACGTGAGAATGTCCCTTGTTGATACTATTACTGCTGTTCTGACTTGGCCTCCATCAGGCACCTTCTCTGTTCCTGGCGCTGGGCTGGGTCCTGTCCGCAAAGACTGCTCCGGCCCCTGGGGCCACGGTGAGCACAAGCCTCACTCCCAGCCGCAGGTGCGACAAGAACAGCGAGCCAGGGGCGCGGGCGCAGGAGGCAGGTCCTGGGAGGGCATCCTGACAGCCACCCCCGCCACGCTGCTCCCTCCAGCCACCAAACTCCTGATGACCTTTCAGGCTCAGCCCTGAGGCCCCACCCTCCTCTGGGCTCCACAGCCTCTGTGTGACCCCGAATCTCAAGGCACAGGCCTCCCCGTGCTGTAATTACCAGCTACACATCTGTCTCCCGCCCGCCCCCAGAGGCTCTGAGCCCCCCAAGGGTGAGGGTCTGGGGCTCGCTCATCTTCGTGTCCCTGGTGCCCGGGAGAGCCTGCCACACAGGAAGCCCTCCATAAATACTGGCTCCGCGGGAGTGACCCCCAATACCTGCTGAGAATTCACTCACTCAGCAGACGTGTAGCGGGCACCTCCCCTCGACCGGGTGCTGTCCTAGGTGCTGGAGACAGTGTGCAACAAGGACAGACAGGGTCCTGCTCCCAGACTAAAGGGCAGATGGACACAAGGCGAGTAACGGAGATGAAGAGGACAGGAACCTGAGACGCCAGCTCCGAGCCCGCCAGGTCCACCATGGAGAGCCTCCCAATGTGCACTTCCTCTGCCACGTCTGTGCCGTGGCTGCGCCGGTGCACAGTGACCTGTAGCATGGCGTGGGAGTGGGACGACATCTTGCTGGTGGCGGTGGACTCCTGTGTGCGCTGCCAGTTGCCTCTGGTGAGGAGCTGCATGGTCTGAGGACAGAGGCAGAAGCGGGCAGACAGTCAAGGGCCCCTGAGTGGCCACACGCTCCCTGAAGAACAAGAGAAGGAGACGTGCCCTCCCGAGCTCCTTAGGGCAGCTCTTCCCCAGCTGGGATGCTGATGGCAGAACCGCATCCAGTGGAAGCAATTTCTGGTTTGTGGCATGAAGAGATTAATTAGTCGAGTCAACTAATCCAGCAGGAATGGCAGATTGTTGACACTTATAGCACCACTTCTGCCTCCTCTACCCATGGCAGACATCACCAATGGATTACCCATCTCTAACCCACCGAGCCCTTTTCCATATGGAACTCCAGGCAGTTGTACAGATTTGCTGGAGTTGGCGGGTGGCCTGAAATCCACTTGTGCGCAAGCAGCTGTGGAAATCAAGCCAGTGAGCCTCTGCTGGGCACCTACTGTGTGCCAGGCATGCTAGGACCACAGAGCATTGTGGAGAGAGACTCATATGGTTGTTGTTATTAAAGAATAGGCAAGAAGTCTCCCCTCCTGCACCTGGATCCCATGAGGGACGGTGCTAAGGGCAGGTGGCCTCATGCCTACGCCAGCATGGCTAGAGCACACGGTTATCCAGGGCCTGGGGGCCGAGGAGTCCATGCTGTTCAGAGGCAACTGGGAGCCTCTGAAATGTTCTGAGCAGACGGAAGGCCCACCCCAAGGGCTGCACAGAGAGAGACTGGAGGGAGAGAGAAAGACAGAGGGCTGCAGAAATGTTTACAGCTTGCCCTCGTTATGGGAGCCAGACTTAGGATCAAGATGGCAAACGGATTTCAGACCTGAAGCCGACTCTGACTGCGACTGCCTGGAGTGCTGCCAAAAAAGAATCCCCACCTGCGTCTGGATGCAGAGGGAAGAGTGCGTGATCCATTGGTGATGTCTGCCCTGAGCACAGGTGAGGAGAGTGGGGACGTGGTGCAGAAGTCTGCTGTTCCTTTAGCTCGAAAGCAGCTTTGGAGCCGTGTGTCTGGCTCCGCTCTGTGAGCACTGGTGAGCGTGGCTGCCGTGGAGGAGCCACAGGTCCCTCCGTGGGCCCCCGTGACCCTCACCTCCTGGGTGTTTGAGGTGGAGACCTCCGTGATGCCTGCAATCTGGATGCTGCCCCTAGAATCTTTCCGCAGGTCCAGAAACCCTGAGGACGGGTTCAGGAGGTCCCAGATCACTTCGTTATAAATCTGGGATGAGACAGAAACACTGAAAGCAGTAGGTCTGATGCAAAAGAAGTACAGGGGCTTACCTATCACTGGGGCTTTGCATCTCCAGAGAAGTCTGGGATGCCCTGAGGTTTCCCACAGGCTGGGGGGCCCTTGGGGTAACAGGTGGGGTTTTGCACTCATGATCAGGCCCGTTTTGCAGACAGGGCAGCCGAGGGGGTGGGCGGCTCACCTCAAGGTAAGACATGGACACGCTGCAGTCCGTGCTGTCATGGGTCTCCTCGATGGCCTGGAAGAGGTCAGTGAGCCATCTGCAGGTAGATGCCGGGCCCCGCATCCATGCACAGCATCGTGTGGGTCTTGCTGGCACCTGCGGGAGGCACGGGATGCCCACCAAAGCAGGGCTCCTGATCTGGGCTCCGGCCCCCTCGGAGCCTGGTCACACCTGCCGCCTGTACTGTGCAAACCGCCCTGGCTGCTCTGACATGCTCAGTTTCCATTTTGGAAACAAGAACAAAAAAAATCCTGTCTGAACAGCCTGATGGCTACTCTGGGGAAGAAAACCTGGGCAGGGAAAGCGGGAGGATACAAAGCGAAGATGCAGACAGTATCAGAGGAGGGAGGCCCAAGAGATGTCTGCACTTCTCTCCAAATTCGCTTTAAGGTGTTCGTGTTGTTCTCATAATAGGAGAATTAACGTACGTGTTAAGCTTTCTAAGCAGTCCCGCTTCATGGGGTCCTCACCTCCTCCTTCCCGGTTCGCCCTGTAGGAGGGACCAGATGGCCCTCTTCCTTTGCTAGAGCATAGCACACAGCAGGTGCTCCCTGATGTTTGTTGAATGAAAGAAAGAAAGAATGAATGCCATAAACAAGCTGTGACTTCGGACCAGGCTTCTCAGGGCCTCAGTTTCCCCACCTGTATAGGGAGGGGATTAAGGCCCGTCCAGCTCTGACCCTCTGTGATTCTAGTTTTCAGGCAGAGAGGTAGCTTAGCTTCGCGAGTGTTTGCTGACCCCAACTTGTAACTGCAGAGGAGAAATCTGCGGTTTTCATGGGCAGAAAAGTGTAGGCTTGGGTTGAGTTCCACACTCACTCCTACCAGCTGTGTAACCTTGGGGAAGTCCCTTTGCCTCTCTGAGGCTCAGTTTTCTCATCTGTGACAGGGGGATCGTTCTACCTGCCTTTCAGGGCTGTTGAAAGAACCAAAGGAACCAACGGATGCAGAGGGACCAGTGCAAGGCCAGCACATATGAGGTGCATTGTGCTGTTAGGAAGAGCTCCGCTGCCACCAACCTCATTCCCTCCGGGGGACACCGGCCTTTGGCAGCACCTGAGGGGCCGTGGGCAAACACCGTCGCGTTGTATCCAGAAATGACGCCTTCCACTAGTGCTGGGGGGTGGCAAGGTACACGTCTTCCTGCGGACAGACGGAAGGAAGACAGGCAAATGCACACTCCGACCAGAGTTGGGCACCTGGCTGTCTGGAGAGGACAGGTGTGTGGTGCCTGCAAACGCCCTGCTCCCTCTGGACACGGACAGGGACCTCCACGGTGGCAGCCAGCACAGCCACGGCACGAGCCCCACCCCAGTCCTGCAGCCGCCTGGACCACGCCGAGCCCCACGGTGAGACCACGGTGAGGGAGGATCGCACGAGAATGTAAGTGATAACTCCCACCATGAGGCCTGACAGGTTTGGTACCAAACAGGTATGAGTCCTTTCCAGGGCTTCTGCATGAATTGAGAGAAATCAAAAAGAATGCAAAGGACTGGAAAGTAGTGACGGGGTTGGGGAATCCGGGAAGGGCATTATGACTCCTCTTACGGGACAAAACTAGGACCAGGGAGTGAAAGTTTCGGGCTGGCGGAATTTCATTTAGGGCAGCAGTACGTAGCGGTAGGAGTGTGTGGGTAGTGAGCTCCCTGTCCACAGGGGTATTCAAGGAAGGACACCTCCAGGGCTGGTGTCTGAGGGCATGGGTGTCTGGCTGGACTGGAGAGAAAGGACAGTCCCCCTTCCTCTGCCTTCCCTGAACCCCCTCTGGGCCTGCTCTTCATCTCACTTAACTGTCCCAAAAGCCCTGGCTGGTGACACAAGCCAGAAGCATCTGAGCCCTGGTTGGACAGACTCCAAAGCTGGTGCTCCTTTCGTCCAGCCTTGGACTTACACTGTCTGGGACCTTGTCCTGGTTCTGCAGCTCTCTAGCTGTGTGACCTCAGGTCAGTTGCTGACCTCCTTAAGCCAGCACCTCACCTGTAAAGTGGGGATAATATCACCGTGTATTTTACAGAGTTGCTGTGACGCTTGGAAGACAAGGCGTGACAAGCACTTAAGCACAGCACTTGGCATGCAATAGCTGCTCAATAATTGACGATGACCTGGTCCTTCTACTTCCGACACCATTAAGATCTCGGCAATAGAAGAAACCTGTCTGCTCAGAGAGCTGGGCCTGTTTCCCTGGCTGGAGTGTGAGCCCCTGTGGGCAGGGAGTGTGTTCTAGCCCCGTGGTAGACAGGACACGGCTTTGTTGGATGGATGGGTGGGTGGACAGACGGACACATGGACACACAGAGGAATAAATGAGGATGCGTGTAAAGCCCGGGCAACTGGCGGCCCCCGGCATCCATGGAAGGGGTCTGCTACCTGTCCCTGGAGTGACCCAGAGCACCAACTTCCTCGTTTATCAGGGAGACCCCATGAGACGTCACGGATGAGGTCACCTGGCCGCCAAGTCCTCCCACATGAGGACACCCTTGGCGGGCCTGGCCCAGCGGAGCCGTGGGGTGGTGGGTAGGGCCGGGCACCTGGGAGGTGTGCTGGTCGAACACGATGTCGAAGATGAAGGTCTTCTCCCGGGACCGGTGTGTGTGCAGTGTGTCCTCAGGGTCCTCGCCGGGGTCCATGAGCACCACCGTCTAGGAGCAGTGAGAGGCAGGGCTCGGAGGAGGGGCCGCTGACAGAATCAGGGCGGAGGGAGGACCCCAGGCCTGGCCTCTACCCTCAGAGGCATCCAGGGGCTCGGCCCGGACCTGGGAAGAGCTGCAGGCCTCTGCGCTCATCCCCAGGCAGCCTCTCCACTTCCATCTGAGGGTGCAGCATCTCCTGGCCGCTGCACCCCCAAAGCCTTGACTGTGAGCCCCCAGGCCGGCTGGGCTCTGCTTCCGGTCCTCACATACCGGCGCCCAACCAACGCCGAATCCCTCGGCCCCGCCTGGACGGCAGCCCGGATGCCCCTGAACAGCCGGCCGGGGCGCTGAGGGCTGCGTGAAGAGCCCCGCCGGCCACAGCGCCCTGAGTAGCACCTGCAGGTGGGCAAGGGGCTCTGCGGAGGGCAAAACACCTAGCCAGAGGCCTGCTACCGCGATATCTGCACGTGGCCCTAGGGATATGCCTTTCCCACCCGACTACCTCTTGCTCATGGGGCCGTGCCACCCAAAGGAAAGGGGAGAGCGGAGGGGGGGGAGGTGCAGGTACCTGGAGGGGGCAGGACCCGTCCAGCTCTGCAGCTCTGCGCTGTCTCTCTGAGCGCCTTGGGTGCCCCCTCCTCAGGGCCTCTCCTTTCTCACATAAATATGTAATTATACAGTAAGGTGTACAAGCTCCTCTGGGGACTGGGTTCAGAAGAGCCTTTCCCAGGGGGCAGGGGCAGGGCAGCTGGAGACTAGTGGAGCTGTTTACTCTGGTGCGGGGCCTGGGGTGCACCAGGGAGTCTTAGGGGCAGGACTGGGCCCAGCAAGAGCCCCACCACCTGGCCACCCGCCCATTCCACCCAGGGCTGCCAGAGCTCCCTGGGAGGAGGTCAGCCCCCCCCCCCACGATGGGCGACGTGCCAAGAATTGGGGACTGATGAGATGACTTTGAGAGCCGCTATGGATTCCAGCAAATTATTTGCCTGAACAGTTATTCCAAGGGCACTGCCTGCTTCCTCTAACTTGTGTCGTTTGAATGAGTGAGGTGCACACAGTTTCAAGACTTGTCAGCCTGTGGGACAGCAGCCACTGCCCCACCCCTGCTGCCCCGACGCCTGTGGCTGACATTCAGGCTGTGACCGCCCTGTCTGTTCAGAACACGGGCCCCTACGTCCCCGGCCCCTACGTCCCGCCTCCCAGTGCAGTCACGTCACAAATTTAGTTAGAGCCGCGCCGTCTCCACGTTAAGACTATCTATGTAAACGCTCTTCAGAGCTCGGCCAAATCCCTTCCTGCAAAACCTTGTTCCCCTCAGTGTAACAAGCGTCCTAACAGGTTTTACTCGCTTAGGTCTCCATGAACTCAGCACTAATCCACACCAGCCTCTTTGCCCACGCCCCTTGGCACGTTTACACACCCCAGACGTCCTGTCCACTCATCATCCTGCAGTGTCGCCCCCGAGCTCCTCCCCTGGCACCCCCGTCCCGCGAGCCGGGGTCCTTTGCCCTGGAGCGCAAACGCACATCCTGGGTAAAGCTGCCTCTCTAGTGACAAGTGGGGAAATGCAATTCAATTTTCTTTTACCCCAATTTGGCATTTGTGCTGGCGAGTGACGACCACGGGCAACAACACTTCTGCGCTGAGAGCTCAGCTTCTGAGCCTGTTCCCAAGGAGCAGGAATCCTTGGCGATGTGACGGCGTGACGGCATGCCGTCGGGGTCCTGCAGGGGCCCTCTCCCAACTGCACACCTAGCCCCCACCTGCTGGGGCGCCCGCGCCCCCTCCCGCTCCGGCCCGCCACTCCCTAGAGACCGCCGATCTCCCCCCCCCACCCGCCCCCCGTGCGCCAGGCTGCTCAAACGTGTCGTCAGTGACCGCCTCTGTCCGTTCCATTCTTCTCCGTGCTCTCAGCTCCCCGACATTATACTTTCTCTCTTGCTCGACGCCCACACTCCACCCCACCCCCACGAGGGAGGGAGCTGGGGCCGTGGGGGGCAGGCCCTTGAGTCCCCCCTCCCCCCGGCTCCACCCCAGGGTCTGGAACGTGCCGGCCACTGTGAGCACTGATGTTTTCCGCAAGGGAGGGAGGGAGGGAGGCGATCGCACGCGGGCGAGCTCCGCGACCGGTGACACAGCCCCACCCGGTCCCCGCCTTGTGGACGATGACGGAGGCCCCTTCCTCGCGGTCTGTGTCGCTGAGCGGGCGGGTCCGAAGCGCCACCTGCTGGCGGGACACCGCGGCAGCTGCCTCCCAGTCCTCCCAGGTCAAGGAGACCCCGGCCCAACCTCCCGCTCACCTCCCAAGAGCCTCCCACTCCTGGGGAAGCAGTTAAGGCCGCTGAACCCCCAGGCCCCACCGGGTGCTGACTTCCGGTTCACAGCCCACGATGGTGCTGAGAGGAGCACTGTGATCAGGCCACCCTCTTTAGTCTGAACTGGGGAGACTGAGGCACAGAGAGGTGAAGTAACTTGCCCAAGGTCACACAGCGGCTAAGGAGTCCTACCATCTCACCCCGGCTCCTTTACCCCACCACCCGAGGGACCCAAACCTTCACGCAGGCTGTGAGCACTTTCAGAGCAAAAGTTGGTTTTCTGAGTAGAAAATCCCTGGGCTCTTGTTTCCCATCATTCTCTGCCCCACCTCCAGCCCAGTTCTAAGGGAGTCCCACAGGAGACCCTCTGGGATGGCGCCGACCCAGGCCTCGAATCCTCCTTAGTCACTGAGCTGTGAGCCGCCAGCAAGCCAGCACAATGCTTCCGGGCCTCTGCTTTCTCGTCTGTAAGATGGGAAAGTTCCTCCTGGTAGAAACGGTAGCTTACGGTTCTCCCTGAACGGGGACGGGGTTACGACAGGGTCTCTCTGTAACCAGCCTACAGGTCAAGGGCGAGTGCCGAGCCTCTGCTCACCCGTCTAATGGGCTGAGCTTCCACGTCACCCAGGAGACAGGCCTCGGGGGACCTGATGGGGCCAGGGTAGGGGGCGTCTACACCACTGCATCTGGGGGTTGTGGCCTAGGCCCTGAGCTCCCTGGGGAGTGAGATTCAGAGGGCAAGGGTGAAGGCACATCTGGAGGTGGGGAGCAGGGGGTCACCAGGTCCCCTGAGGGAAGGCTGAGCAGAGCAGGGGCAGAGCCCTGGACGGGGACCTGGGCTGACGACAGAGACCTGACCTGTGACAAGCAGGCACCTGGGGCAGCGGGTCAGGCAGCCCAAGCCACGCAGCCAGAGCGCTGGCCAGGCACACGGAGGAGAACCCTCCCCGTGAGCGGCTGGTCCTTGGGCTCCACCTCCCTCCTGGCTGGGCTGCCCTGGGCCAGGGAGGGGCCGGCAGTGGGGTGGGAGGGCTGGCTGGCTGGAGACACGAGCTTCTTGCTCCCTGCTATGCTAGCAGGAGAGAACTGGCTGCCTGTCAGCCCCACCCTGCCCCGCTGACATCAGCGGGGCCCCAGGAGCCCAGCTGGTCCTTAAGTGTCTCAGGAACTGCCCACGTGGTTCGGGTGGGCCCCCTCGCCTAACGCCATGGCAACCCCAGGGTTCCTACATGCCTCACCCGGCCTGCAGGTACGCCTGCCTGAGATCTGCACCCACCAGACTTGGCCCTTGGCCCTGGAGGCTTGTCCCCACCAAAGGGGGACACATGCCACCAGCTAACATTTGATGAAATAATCCCCTCGGAATACTTCTCCCCAAAGACACATTTCTAAAGCAAACTTGAAATGACCTGCGGGTTTTCTTGATTTTTAGGACATGGCTTTTAAGCCCCTTTCCCACGCTGCCAGTCTGCACCACAACCCAGGGCCTGACTCCCATGAACCATCAGGCGTATTTACTGCTTGAATGCTGCGCTCAACTTTTCCAACGCAGTCTCCAGGGAAGTCGCTGCACCATGAACCAAGCAGGCCGCACCTGCCGTCACGCAGCTCACCAGCGCGCCAGGTGACAGCAGCACTGCTCCCGCCCACGAGAGCCAGGGTGCGTGTAGGTGCAGTAAATTGCTACTGCATTTTCATATAAATCACGGAGACACCAGATCCATGAAGTTCGGATCTGAGAAACCCAACTTAATGGTTCGAGCTACAGAGGCCCATTCACCCCAGCCACGGCTCTCAGTCCGGCCAGCCCGGCAGCAGGGAGCGGCCACACCCGGTCACTTGGTCGTCCATGGGCAGGAGTGTGCTGGTCACGTCCAGGTCAGTGCTGGGCTCCAGGACTTCTTGGCCACACGAACGAGGCTGGGGAAGGGGCGCCCCTTTAACATCCACGCTCCCCCCCCAAAGGCCAGGCCTCTGACCCACCAGGAACTTGCTGGAGAGCCCACGTCACCAGGTTCCTACACAAGGGCAGATCCCTCACATCCTGACTGCTCTGAACACGATGGAGAGCAGGCCCGCGTGGGTGGCCAGGAGCCCAGCACCCACCCCGATGCCCAAGCTGGGGACACTCTGCCTGCCCCTCCCCCGGGTGGGTGGGGAAATTCTTCTACAAAGGGCCGGCCGTGGGACACCCAGTTCACAGAAAAAGAGAGGTAATGCCAGCACGATTGCTTAAGAAATTTTTATTCACAAACTATGTAAAAGTTACAACTAGCCCGTTTAAAACAGTGAAAAGTTAATCTTTCAAAAGCTCTGTTAAAAATCTGTTCACGTGATAGAGCCATGTGCCATTTCCTCCTTACTGCCACGAAATTAGAAAAACTAGGTCTCGACACAGTGAAGTTTAAAGAACGTGAAAGGAAACGGGAATTGCTGTGACCCCGAGGGGGCGCGAGGATGAGCTACACGGCAGGATGAGGGGCTGCAGAGGAAGCCCAGGCCCCGAGAGGAAGAGCGCGAAGCGCCGGCTCACACGGGAGAGGCCAGGTAGCGGGGCCGCTGCCGGTCGGGGCCGCTCTGCACCAGCCGGCCGAGCCGCGGGGGCAGACATTTGCCTGTCCTGCCCCACAAGGTCGTCTTAGGTCTGTCCACCGTACACAGAGGTCACGGCTGTGAGCTCCAAGCGCACTGTTCCGTGCTTCGCTGCTTTTTAAACTAAGCTTCAGGTTCCAGGAGAGAAAGAGACAGAGGTGGAAGCTGCCGTTTCACAAGGCACCGAGGGCAGCAGGACACTGCAGGTGAAAACGAGCTGAGTTACCTGGATTTGCTCACTCCCTCCTCCGCGGGGGAAAGAGTTAGATACTCAAACAGGACCACGTACTAGTGGCTAAAGTGACAACTGTCCATGGAAGTCTTCAAACCTGTGTAGCTGAGGAAAAGGCTAAAGGGTTCTTTCTCATCAGGTGAACCACAAGCACAGGAAACAAAAAATTGAAAAAGAAGAAACTGTGTTTGGGCTGACGCATCGCTTTTCAAAGCTCAGCTGCAGAGCAGAAGGACAGCGCGAGGGAGGCGGACGGCCCCGCCTTGCCTCTCGAGCCCAGCGGCACCTGCTACTGTGGCAGACGGGAGAAGCATGAAGGTCAAGGCCGCTATCTACGTTCAAAGACAGGAGAAAGACAGCTTTTTCATACAGGTTTGCTTTTATTTCCACGTTCAGCCTGTTGAGAGAACCTGTCACAACCTGAATGGCGGGGGACGCGCTGGTGCCCCAAGCGGCTTCCCTGCTGGCGGCCAGGGAGCCCTGGAGGGACCCTGCGCAGCTGTGGACGGCGCTGGCCATGTGAGGCAGGGCCCAGTCTTCGGTGCGATTAGAAACCCAGCGAGAGAAAACTGAGAGCAGCGCCGGCAAACCTCCCCCACCCTGGGTACCAGGGGCTGAAAGGCACAGCGACGTGTGGAGACGGCGAGTCCCAGGCGTGGCCACAGCCCGGGCGAGAGAAAGCGCAGGTGAAAAGTCAGGAGTGGGCAGGCTTTCCGCAAAAGGATGACCTCGGTTCCAGCACAACACACGGTGACGCTGCAACAAGGGGACACCGTCCGCTCGCTGTCCTGTAAGAAGGGAACTACATCAGGTGGTCAGCGGCGGCCTCGGCCCCAGGCGAGCACGCGTGGTGAGCACACGGCACACGTCCTTAGGAAGCAGGAGGGACCACGCCGGCCCGGCGCCTGCAGACGAGCAGCAGCCTGGACGCGGAGCCCCCGGCCCTGCTCTCCCCGCCGCGGAGGCAGCACGGCCGGACACCGAGGCACACGGAGCCCCGGACCTCCTCTCCCCCCACACACGTCCGCTCTGAGGTCCAGAGCCGCCACGTCTTTTCTCTGTTATTGAAGACTGCGTTCCGGCTGCACCTGACGGGGTTTTGGAGGCTCCTGTCTCAGACCAACCAGGGACGGACCAGAACGGGTGCTGCGGCTGGTGCGGCCCACCTTTCTGCTGGACACCCTGAGGCCTTCGCCCAGCAAAGCCCCTCCTCTTCCCTAGGCATCAACCACCAGTGCCTGCCCCAGCCCTCCTCTCACCCATGGCCAAGGCCTGCTGGATTTTACGGGAGCCTGAGGCCCAGAGCTCTCAGGTGCAAGGCTCCGGACACCCAGGGTCTGCACTGGACCCCTCACAGCTCACAGGCAAGGACGTGGCTAACCCCGAGGACCGGCAACTGGGCTTCACTCAGCGCCTTACATGAGCTGCCTTCTGACTTGCGGGAGAGCAGAACAGGAAGGAAGCGCAAACAGGACACCGTGTGCTCTCCGTCTCAAGGCTCACCACAGTGCTCCCGGATCACTCCTGGTTTCCAAGAGGAATAATTTCTTCGGTGACAAAAAACTCGATGGTCTCCTCCTCCCAGTCGTCCACGTTGCTGTCCAGCTCGTCAGTGTCCACACCTGCAGGGGGCACGGGGGTGCGTGTGTCACACCGTGTGCAGATGTGGGGCGAAAAGTTGTGAAACACATTCACACACACACACGCGCGCGCGCGCGTCCTGCACCCGCCAAGAGGCCGATGTGAACGCAGCAAGGTCCCCTGCAAAGAAAGGACTATGGCCTTGACCTGCAGGCAGCAAGAACCTCTCAGTTCTTTTCAAGAGCCTTTTAAAGATTCCCTTTAAGATACTTTTAAAGAGAGAATTCCCTGGCGTCCAGTGTTCAGGACTCGGTGCCCTCACTGCCAGGGCCTGGGTTCAACCCCTGGGCAGGGAACTAAGATACCGCAAGCCACAGTCTTCTTTGAAAGATTCTTTTTAAGAATCTTTAGACAGCACATGACGTTTTCTGAAAACTCTGGGAAATTAAGATGAAAAAAAGGAAAAACACTTTAACCATACGCTTTGAAGAGTGTATCTTTGGCTAACAAAGTTACCTCCTCGCAATTCTAGCCGTGCGTTTTTCTGCTCCATATAGAGTTCTTGAGCCATTTTCCGGTATTTTCGGAAATCTTCCATCATGGTCCGTCTTCTCTCCACTAATTCCTGTGGGTAGCGTTGCGGAGAACTTACACAACTAACAACTCGCATCACTGTCATAACTTTGCTCAACCCAAATGGAAGTGAAAACACGGTCAGCAGTAGGCCCACCTGACGGGGTGACATAAGGACTCTACACACACTCCGGGGGCAGGAAAGGTGGGACCTGTGCTCGCCGCCTTCTGCCTCTAGCGTGGCCCGTACCACCCGCCTTCCGTGTCTGAAACGCCAGCCACCCGAGGGCCACAGGTGGGCCCCGGCGGCACAGAGCCGCCCCCGCCAGTCTGTCCCCGTGGCCTGGCGCCGGGCTTCTCTGCCATGAGGGGATGGTCCTTGGCACCTCCCTCAGGCCTGGGGACAAGGCTAACCTTTGAGGCTTTGGATTGGCTCAAACGGTCCTTCTGTTCAAAGATCTTGGAGTATTTCTTCAGATCCTTTTTAATTTGCTGAAACAAAGACAAGTCACTCAGGATTTACACATTCAAAGCAAGGACCACAAATGTAATCCTCAGAGCTGCCAACGTGGAACGACCTCCTCAATGATGAGCAAAGCATGGCCTCTGAGAGTGCTCAAACGCAGCGTCCGTACGTCAGTGGCCTGTCCTCCTTCCCTGGGATTTACACGCTCCCTCAGCTCTGTCCTGATACCATCAGCGTGTTTCTCCATCACTATGTAAATCCCAGCAGGACTTTTTAATTGCCCCTGCCACCTTTCTCATCCCGCCCCAGTTTGTGCGAACTCCCTGGAACGGTACCGACGTGGCCTTAACCTGAAAATCTGTTTCCGCTCTGAAGCTACTCTTTTCCTTTTGGTTCTTGAGTCGTTCTGCGTCTCTTCACAGGGTCCCCCTTAAATGTCACGTTTCTACTCCTCACTCGTTATCACCCTAACGGTAACAGGAAGCAGCAGGTGCTTCTTTCAGCGTCCGTCGCCCCCACGTGCCTACACCTGACGAAGACACGACCAGACCTTGACCTGGTCCTGGCTCAGGAGGGTCGGGGGCCGAGGCCTCCACAGCAGCTGGCAGAAGCGGTCTTTGCTGTTCTTCTGCAGAAGGCGGCCTTGGAAAGTCCACAGCCAATAGGCATTGTCCACCTGGAAGAGAGCAGAGGCCCCGCTGAGCTGCCCCCTGCACCACGTTACACCAGGAGGCAGAGGCCCTGGAATCCTTAGTGCTGACAGAAGTGACAAAATTAACCATTACGTTCAACAACTGTTCGGGAGCCAATAATTTGCCGAACAACGTCGTTGGCATTTGGGAGACACCTAACCTCATGCACCTGACTGGACAGTGCAGCGTGCGCAGCAGCTAGGAACAGGGCTGACAAAGCAGAAATCAACCACGTCACCAAACACGGTTCCGCCGGATAAAGGAAGCAGTGCCACAACCTACGCTCTGGTGAACTCCCGCTGCGGACCAGCACTCGGGGAGCAGTTAACACCGCGTGGTCAGCCGTCTAAAAGGTTTGTAAAGTGTCAGGGTAGGCCTCACTGAGGCGGCCTCTGAACAAACTAGACACGGGCATGGTCAACATATCCTGATCCGAACGCAAGGATTATTACTCAAGACACTGTTTCCAGTGACATTTGCAAAGCCCGTGTTCCTAAAACTTCATCACTTCGTTAAACAGAATTGCCCTAATTGGTCTGTAAACATGCACAAGCTGGTTCAACTGTCAATACCTCAATCAATAACAACAGTCAGTAAAGACAAGGCAGAGTCCTCAGCAAGTTTAACCACCAGCGTGAGAACACTGAACATGTGAACCAGACGCTACAGAGCGTCATCTGTACGGACACCAATTCTGAGCCCCACAAACCTCAGGCTATGGATCTCTTCTGAGACCCAAGAGGAAATGGGTCCTCTCCCCAGAAAAGTGCCCGTGCACAGACACAGCTTCATGCCCTTTCAGGGAGGCCCCAGGCCGAGAAGCCCGCTCACTGGCGGTACCACACCTGCTCCTGCGATCACAGAATCCTGTTTCTACCTCCACTGACACATCCTCAAATCTTTTGCTAACGACAGAGATGATGATCTTTTCAAGAAGTTAAAAACAGAAACGGCAAACGTTTTCTCGCAGCCCAGTTCAGACAGCAAATCCTGACTGAAGGCTGAGCAGTTTCAGATGCTGGGAACACAGCTCAGAACAGGAGAAAAGGCCCTTGTCCTTGCAAAGTTCCATGCCAGCGGGAAAAGGGGACAAGGAACTCGTAACAACGGCTAAGGTGAGCGCATGTCATTGAGCACCATGAAAACGTACAGCGGGGTGAGAGGACGCGGGGACCAGGTGGGGAGGGGAGCCTCTGTGGATGCACACTTGGTGACACCTGAATGGCAGGAAGCACAGCACCTACGTGAACTGACATTCCAGGGAGGGGACGCATGCAAAGGCCACGAGGCGGGAGCGAGCACGGGCGCTTGGGGTCAGCGTGGCCTCCACTCGGGAAACGCGCACAGCCAAAGGCTGTGCCGTCAGAGGCCGCTGCACAGAGGACCTAACGGGCTGGGTGACCAAGTACTGACGGTCCGAAGCAGGAACCCCTCAAGAGGGAAATACTGTGCTGGGAAAACACGTGCAAACCAAAAGAGACCCACCCTCCCCCGGGGAGCCGCACAGTGAGCAGCTGGTTTAGTCCCGCAGTGCAGTGGGTGGGCGCTAACTGGGCCGGGAAGCGGTACCACTGACTCCCACTCACAAGCCCTCTGGCTGCAGCGGCAGGTGTGGGCGGCCCGGCTCCGACTGGAGCGACTAAGACGCGCTCTAACGTAGGAAGAGAGATGGAACAATGCTGCCCTGTTCGTGGAGAAGGCTGGCTGCCCTCGGGGCTCTGGGGAGAGGGATTCTGGGCGGCCTGGGCCGGGCCGGGAGCTCAAGTGGATCAACCGCATCGCCCGCCGGGATGAGACGCAGACGGGGAGGTGATGCGATGCCACGCTCTGTGCACTCCCCCACGGCGAAGAGGGCTCCCCACAGCCCGGTCCACGTGGCACCGAGGCTCCCCGTGTCCCCGTACCTTGTGGCTCCACCAGGACACGGAGGTGATGACATAGCGCCCAGTCGGATCCCACTCAACGTCAGAGGCCATGTAGTGCTCCGCGATATTCATGACCGTACAGTCCGAAGTGTCAACGAAGGCCAAGGCGCCGTTCATACTGGGGAACAGACAGCGGTGGGCCTTCTGCAGGAGCCGTGTGTGTGCCCGCCCCCGGCTCCAGGGTGAGGGTACAGGCCAGACTCGGGAGCCCGGGGTCCCCTAACTACCACCTCATCACCGACGTGGAAATAATCACAGCGATGACCTCGTAAGGATGTTGTGACTGAAGATGTACAGGGCACACGAGCACCGTAGTGTCTGTGATTATTCTCAGAGGGAAGGCTGTCTGAGGCCAAGCCTCCAAAGCCACAGCAAGAAGCACCTACGCTGAGACGGGGTGTCCTGCCGCTCGGAGGCAGCACTGCACACGTCCTGCTGAAAACAGCAACTAAGGGGGGAGCGGGCGAGGGTAACGCCCAGGTCCTCGTGGTCACACCAACCAGAGGACAAGATGGGCTCACGGCCTGACTGAACATCCTGCCTACAAGGAGACACGGACCTTACAACATGGTAACGGGATCGCCAGCAAGAGGTCCTGCGTAACCACGCAGACCTGTCCTCCAGGCCCGCGGCGAAAGCGCCTGTGGCCAGGCCGTTTTAATCTGCCTGGTCTTGGCCTGCGTCTGGGGAGCAGGATGGAGACGCCATACAACGCTTCACCCAAACGGGCCGACCCTTTTGTGGGAGAACCCGTCCACCGCATCTGCGCAGAGCCAGCATCGCTACCTTCAGAACCAGGGCGAGGGCCCGGGGCCAGGGTCTCTGCACAGCCCACACCAAAGCCCACCGCATCAGACAGAAACCCACCTCCGCAGACCAGCCAACACAACGAACTGCCCTTGGGGGCTCCAGAAGATGGTGTTGGCCTGCTGTTTATCAAACATCTCTGAAAGGAAAGAAAGTGTCAGAGGTCAGCCTGCAGCAGAGACGGGAGGACCGGCAGTGGGCTCTCGCTGCCCCCCACGGGTGTATACACCACAACTCTACGGAGGTACCACACCTGTTGGCTACCTGTGAAAACAGGTCAGAAAATCACCTTCAGTACACATCAAATTATGACCCAGTTAAAAAAAAAAAAAAAAAAAGAAGGGGCGGGGGGGATTCTGAAGCTACAATACTATCTTAAATGACATTTTCCGTTCAAAACAACGTACCTGACAATGTACCCGACAAGGTACCTGACAATGTGCCTGACAATGTCCCTGACAAGGTCCCTGACAATGTCCCTGACAGGGTACCTGACAATGTCCCTGACAAGGTACCTGACAAGGTCCCTGACAATGTCCCTGACAACGTCCCTGACAACGTGCCTGACAAGGTACCTGACAACGTCCCTGACAAGGTACCTGACAATGTCCCTGACAAGGTACCTGACAA
>NW_021703769.1:84409674-84513623 GCF_005190385.1 Monodon monoceros
CCTGACAACGTACCTGACAACGTCCCTGACAACGTGCCTGACAACGTCCCTGACAAGGTCCCTGAGAACGTACCTAACAATGTCCCTGACAAGGTCCCTGACAAGGTACCTGACGATGTCCCTGACAAGGTCCCTGACAACGTCCCTGACAAGGTACCTGACAACATACCTGACAAGGTACCTGACGACGTCCCTGACAAGGTCCCTGACAATGTCCCTGACAACGTACCTGACAAGGTACCTGACAAGGTACCTGACAACGTACCTGACAAGGTACCTGACAACGTCCCTGTCAACGTACCTGACAAGGTACCTGGACGGAAGACTCCACTTACGGTTACTGTGATTACAGGGACTCAACACCAGGGTGAGGAATCCAGTTTTCACCAGATTCTCAAAGAGGCGTGCGACCCGTGTGACCCCGAAAAGCCTAAAATCCACTCCTCTAGTGACTCACACGCCTTTCTAACTAACAAGCTATTCAACTCCATCATCTCTCCAAACCACTCACTTCCTGAAGGGCTAGAGCCAGGTCCTCGCCCTGGGGGTCTCTTCACTCAGGAGGAAGGAGCAGGGCGCGGAGGGGGGTGAGGCAGCATCACCCTGAGCGGGGGCGGCACGACTCTCGGACCAAGACAAAGCAAAGAGAACGCTGTTGGCAGATGTGCTCTACAGTCCCCACCACGAGGAGGCCGGGAAGTGCGTGCGACGACCCCGACACGGACCCTTCGGGGGGCAGGGGAGCGGGGCACTCGGAAGGCAGAGGCACTCGTGTACTTGCTCTTTTATAACCTACTTGGTAACGAGCGACCATGAAGTCTTCAGCTGCCCCTACTTCCCTTCATAACGAAGGGAATTAGTAACAGTCAATTTTGTGATAGACGGCCAACTGATAACACCACGAAATGATTCTACCACAAATACTGCTAAACTTCAGGAAGTGAACCTGAGAAACCTCTCAGGAAGAGCTCTTCCCAGGGCACAGGAGTCCCCGTCAGGTACTGGGATGAGCCCCCTGCCTTTATGGCAAGAAGCCCTGGGTGAGGTTCGGGGAGCGTGGGGCGAGCACACCCTGAGGGCGCCTCACCCTTGAGGTGGGTGCAAGAGGTCTCCCACCTCAGTCCTCACAAAGAGAAACGCTGAAGCAGCGAATGAGCACCCGCCTTGTGTTAGGCACTAAGGACGCAGGACAGGAGAGCAAGGAGTGGGGAGCCCCGGTGGCGTCCAGGCTGGGCGAGGAGCCTGTCCTGAGGGGGGACAGGGCTTCCAGGTGGAGCAGACCGAGGGCGGGCATGTGACCCCAAGCCCAGAGCGGGCAGCTGCAGCCACAAGAGGAGAGGACAGGACTTCGGAACAGTGAAGTACAAGGGCCCCGCGGGAGTGCAGAGAAGGCCCATCCTTTGCAACAAACTCCCTCTGGGGCCATCACCACCGCCACCGGCCCACGTGACCCTCCGCACCTGTCCCACCGAGCGCTCTGCGCGGAGCGACGACCGAGCTCTGTCCTGAGAGTCGGGCGCAAGCCACCTACTTACTGATGAGCTCAATCTTGCCATTGTTCTTCACGTGGTAGAAAGACACTGATATCCGAGGAGCTTCCCCATGCAGCACAGCAAACTTACTCCCGTTCGGCTCCCAGGCGAAGGCTATGATGGTTTCTAAGACCGGGAAGAAGGGTGAGCTCCTTTTGGTCACTTAGGAACAGAACATTCTTGACCAGTTAAAGTTATTCAACCAGAGAAATGCCCCAAATTCTTAAATTCATTCAAAGGACCAGAGAGCAGCACAGAAGCAAAGGCAGCGCGCTGCACCTGTGTGGAGCCACCCGGCCAGCAGGGACAGCACCCTGCGCCCCGCCCCGTCCTGCCGCAGGGGCGGGGAGGGGCAGGTCAGGTGCGCTGCAGCCTGTGGACAAACCCTCCCCACACTCCTCGCCGCGGCCCTGGGCGCAAGGGCTCACGCGCCTCTCTACCCAGGCAGCGCGGCCACTTCACCCCCTTCCCCTCCTCCTCTCCCCAGCAAAACAGAAAATACAGCCTAAATTTTCCACCTAAAGACAGAAACACAGCATCTGAAGTTTCCATGAGTCCAAATAAACCCACCAAAAAAACAAAACACCTCTATTAAACTGAGAACTTTCACACGTAAGAGCAGAAGTCCTTCGGCTGCCGTCACTGGGCATGTGATGAAAGCCTGCCCTTCACACTCTCTCCCAAGTGTGGAAAATGGTGAGAACCCCCGTTCCTCTGCTATATAAGCAGATCGTGTGGTGTGGAGAAACAGGAGGCATCACTTCACTTGGCAACTGGAAAAGCTAAGAGACTGAAGTTGGAAAGGACAACACCCTAAACACATGCATGTTTTGTAACTTAGAGCCAGGTGCTGTTCACTGTGAATCAGGGTTCCGAGTCTCGGCCATTCTACCTGGGCCATGAATTTACACAGAAGCTTTAAGGGTACGTGTGACAGCACACAGGTGAACTCAACCACAGGACAATGACAATGGGACTTGCCTTTCATTTCGACCACATCGACAGGCACCTGTTTTTCTCTCATTCGGAAAATTTCAAAATTTGTGACAACACCCTGTGTAAAAAAAAGAAAAGGAAAGGGGTAACATTCTGGAAACTGAAAGCATGAGGAAGACAAGACAATTTAAGAATTTAATGAAAGATTAAACATATACACCTGGTAAAGACATTATGACTAGCTGTAGTGATTAAAATGATGAAACAAGAACTCTCAAAAGCTGATGGAGGGGGACTTCCCTGGTGGCACAGTGGTTAAGAATCCGCCTGCCAATGCAGGGGACACAGGTTCGAGCCCCGGTCCGGGAAGATCCCACATGCCGCGGAGCAACTAAGCCCGTGCACCACAACTACTGAGCCTGTGCTCTGGAACCCGTGAGCCACAACTACTGAGCCCGCGTGCCGCAACTACTAAAGCCCACATTTCTAGAGCCTGTGCTCCGCAACAAGAGAAGCCACCGCAATGAGAAGCCCGCGCACCGCAACAAAGAGTAGCCCCCGCTTGCCACAACTAGAGAAAGCCTGTGCACAGCAGTGAAGACCCAACGCAGCCTAAATAAATAAATGTATTTAAAAAAAAAAAAAAAAAAAGCTGATGGAGGTAGAAACTGGTACAGTCTCTGGAGAACTAACGGATCCCACCACCCCCAACCCAGATTCTATTCAAGACCTGCCCTAAAGGTCATCTCAAGCACAGATAGGTCCAAGAATACACATCGCAGCTGTAGTGCCATAAAGGTCCACTGACTAGCACTGATCCAACTATTTCAAAACAGCAGAACATCCTGCAGCGCGTTTCAAGATGCACTCATGTAAAAAGTGGGTGCTGTGTTATTCACAACAGCCAAAAGGTGGAAACTACCCAAGTGTCCATCAACAGCTAAATGGACAAACACGATACGATTCAACGGCCGCTGCTCAGCCACAAATGTAATGAGGGACAGGCACATGGCACAACCTGGATGAGCCTTGAACAAACGTTTAGTGAAGGAAGCCAGATACAAAAGGCCATAGAGTGTACGGCTCCATTCACATGAAATGTCCACAACAGGGAAATCCAGAGACAGGAAGCGAGAAAGCAGATCAGAGGATGTCAGGAATGGCGGTGACTGCGGATGGGCGTGGAGTTCCTTCTGGGGGCGATGGAAAGGTTCTGGAGTTAAGACAGTGGTAACCTGTACAACTGTGTGAATGCAATAAAATCCAGTAACTGTACACTTAAAAGAACTTTTTTTTGGTAAAAGGAAGAGGAATATTTCCATTAGAAGGGAAAAAACCACGCAATTTTTTGGATAAGTTCAATATTAACTGATGCAAACCAACAGAAAGTGTGGATGCAGAACTGTCAAGCATGCTACCCTGTGTTTAAAGAGAGAATCTAAAAGAAAACAACCTACTCATTTTAACTCCTTCAGTGAAGGAAGGTGGGTGCCTAGGATTTCCCTGTGCTCTCCTGTGAACGCTAACCTACGTCAACCCTAAACCACATGAACGTTATCACCCGCTCAAAGTTTTACAGGAAAACTTTACGCCCCTCAGCTGGAATACGACGACGCCTCTAGCTATGGCACACCAGCTAACTTTCGGGGTTAGGTGGGTGTGAAAATAAGTCATGAGTTTGAACCAAAAAATCCATTAACACCCCCCGAACAGAACCGAGCTGCAGAAGGAATGACCCCTGCCCACTGGCATCCACTTACCTGGGTACCTTTTGGAGTCCTATCTACTTTAACACACAAGTAGTCTCCATTTTTCTGCCAATGTAGCTTGCAGTCCACAACATTAAACAGATTCCTAACTCTGATCTCTTGTCTGGTAGGGAGCTGCATCAGCGTTACCCTGGCTGGAATATCCTTATCTTCAGGCACCCAAAAGGCTATTATGTTACCACCGGGAGACCAGGAGAAGTCTCTGCAGAACAAAGAAAATGAAATGCTTACAAGGACTGGCTAAGAAATGATGAGAGCAGAGAATAAGAGACCTCATTCTCTGTGTAAAACCTCAGCGGTGGCGCATGTACCCCAAGAACACTAGTAGCAGCCAGCGCTCACTGAGCGCTCACTAGCATGGGCTCCGTCCGCAGAACAACTCGGGGGCTTTGCCAGACACACTGTACCGTCGAGGAGAGAGAGAGGTGCTGATAATACCACGCACTGTCGCACAGGGGTCACAAGACTCAATCCCCAAGCTCTGAAACCCCACTCAAACTCTTAACCGCAAGGCAAGTAAAATAAACTTTAGGCTGATGGACCCAGCTACATGATTTCTGAAGATTCGTTAAGGGGCTAAAGGGGGAAAACCCCAAATCAAAAAATATAAGAGGATTAGAGAAGAATTAGTGCAATTCTCTCTACTGCAAAAATTACCCTAAAAAGTGCTGTAACGAACAATCCATGAGTTCCTATCTGTGAAGAGTACCTTTACTTTTGCATTTTACTGAGAATTAATTCCCAGTTTTACTTTTAATTAGAAGCCATCGTTTTGCCCAAGAATGTACATAAAAATAATAAGAAGCGTGAATGTCCTTGCACTGCTGATACTTCACTGCCCCCAGAGATTTCAGGTAAATAAAAACGTGCCTCCAGGACTTCCCTGGTGGCGCAGTGGTTGAGAGTCCGCCTGCCGATGCAGGCTACACGGGTTCGTGCCCCGGTCCGGGAAGATCCCACGTGCCGCGGAGCGGCTGGGCCCGTGAGCCATGGCCGCTGAGCCTGTGCGTCCGGAGCCTGTGCTCCGCAACGGGAGAGGCCACAACAGTGAGAGGCCCGCGTACCGCAAAAACAACAATAACAACAACAACAAAAAAAACGTGCCTCCTCATTGACAGAGAAAACCAGCTGCAGTTCACTGAGGCCACGCAAACCCCATGGCACAGACCACCAGAGAGACACAGAGACTTTCAACTAAGTGGAGACCCCTCTTCCTCAAAGACTGCGCCCCTAAGTCTCTGGTTCCAAGGCAGAACCACGAAAGGAAGCAGGCCCTCAAGATGCCCCTACGTGCAGGAACGGGGAATGCTGACGGGGGCCGCCAACACAGTGCGCGGCGGCAGGCGCAAGCCTGCCGTGACACCCTGGCGCTCGGGTGACAAAGCACCAGCGTTCTCTGAAACTGTGCAGGGGCCGAGCGCTGGAGGAGGGAGGCAAAAGCCACGTGCCAAGAGATTCGCTTACTTTATGCCAGAGATCTTCAAGCTCTTCTTGTCCAAAAGACCCATAGACTGTGGAAAAACAAGGTTACAATGGAGTTAAACCATGCCAACGTCTCAGTGGTTCACACAACCTTTTACAATGTGAGCTTGCCGAGGGAGCAGTGTAAGCAGAGGGTGGCAGATCACAATGGAACAATTCACGCACAGCAACAAAGTACACATTTCCAGAGCCCATTTCACCAGCTCCCATTCTTAACCCCCTGCGGCAGCAGAAGCGGGGGCTGGCAGATTCAAGACCCAAATCCAGGACCCGAGCAACTGAAAGGCACAGAACTAGTCTCTCTCCCTTCTGGCTGCACCACAAACTAAGGGAAAGCACTGCGTCCTCGAGAAGCTACTGGAGCTGACAAGCAACTGACGGGGCAGCTCACTTTCAGATAATCAAATAAATCACTTACAGGAGTTTCATAGATACTGAGAGTATCGAGTGTCATTCTGGCAAAGAATTTACCATCATGGCTCCACCTACAAAGAAGAACAGTGCCAGACTCATCGACGAAGAAAAGGCCGCAAAGAGGTCACCACTGGCTACCACGGGTCCACTTACTTAAAAATAGGCCAATGGGCTGAGCTTTCACAGTGAAAACCTCTCTTCTTCTGCCCGGTAAGGATGTCCCAGATGATGATGGCCTGAGGGTCATCCTGAGTGTCCATGAGGGGGCTAAAAGTCACCAGGTACCTGCAACAGAGGGGACACCTACTCATCTCCTGCACGCTTCCACGTCCTCTCATGTGAAGGTCACAGCTGTGTGGGTGTGGCGAGGACCTGTCCACGCCTCCGCTCCAGAAGGAGACTCTCCAGGCACAAGCGAGGCCGCCAGAACAGCAGCCGAGACCCGTGGAAGCAGCACTTCCTCCAACCCCAGGCTCCCCCGACCCTGTCCTCCCGCCTGGAGACCCCGCTCGAAATACGGAGCAGAGCCACTGTGGCACAGACGATTCATCCCGCTCGGCACCAGGGTGCTCCAAGGGTCACCTCAAAATGCTTCCCTGAGTAAAGCAATTATACTCCAATAAAGGTGTTAAAAAAAAGTTTCCCTGATAAAACCAGGACAAGGAATGATCCAACAGATTCCAAACAAAAGTCGGCTGTGTGCACGAGCGGAATGAGAGATGTGGAATTCTCATACTTTCTCTTCCTTGGATTTTAATTAAGACAACAAGGTAAAGAGAACAGATGGTCACGTGCAGTATCCACAGGGGACTGGTTCCAGGCCCCCCCGCGGTCGATACCAAAGTCAGCAGATACACAAGTCCCTTATGCAAGATGATGTAGTTTATGCAGATGTGTGGAGAAAGGAAACAAAGCAAATGCAACAAAATACTAACTGGAGAATCGTGGTCAAGAGCACACGGGAGTCCTCTGGACTCTTCCTATAATGTTTCTATTTTAACTTTAAAATTACTGCAGAATAAAGCTTGAAAAAATTACCCATAGAAGCCTGGCACGACTCCATTTGCAATTTTTGAACAGCTTACCTTTCACAAGGTGAGAAGTCAATAAGCTGAACCCCTTGGTGGCTGAATCTCTGAATTTGTTTGAATTTCTCTCCCCCCCAAAGAGCAATGCCTCGCTGATGAAAGGTCGCCAGGTAGGTGCCCTTAGGAGACCAACGCACATACGTCTCTGTCCATCTCTGTGGAAAGAATCAGTGCCGATGTTAACACAACAAAACGCCGAGCACAGAGTCCAAAGTCCACAACAGATGTACTCCTCAAGCTTTTAGCTGAACACACAAGAAGCCTATCCACTTCTTAGGGCGCCTTTCAAAGCTGGAAGAATAGAAGTTGTTCTCAGAGGCGTAACCTCAAAGCACGTGACACTCACCTGCTCTTATACCAAGCTCCTCTTTTCTTTTGCCGTGTGGCTTTCGGGATCTTAGTTCCCTGACCAGGGATCAAACTCGGGCCCTTGGCAGTGAAAGCGCAAGTCCTAACCACTGGTCTGCCAGGGAATTCCCACCAAACTCCTCTTTGTTAAGGAAACATGAGGTAAGTCCCCACACGGCAGCAAATACCCACCGCTCTCTCTTCAATGGAGACCGGATCCTTGACGTCATTCCAGAATATGGAAGTGCGGTCTCCACTCTCAAATATCACACTGTACTGATCTCTGCATTCTGCCTCTTCAAGCCAATAACGTAAGTTTCCCTAGAAACAGAACCAAAGGCAAGGGATTGAAAACATTTCATTAATTTTAACCAAAGAATACATAACTGTTGCTCTTAAGAGACTTGACCAGTTCAGTCAGCAGCTTTAACTCCTGAGGAATACATCACTTCAAGCCGAGAGGCTAGCCACCACTTCTTCCCATTACGTGTAGGTTTTATACAACATACCAGGTCTTTGAAAGGTTGCTTCTCTGGAATATCCCATTCATCACTGATAGTCATGTACCTGGAAGGGTAGCAACACAATGATGATTACAAGGTCGAGTGGTTCTCAGCCCCCGGCAGTACTGCACCCCTGCCCTCCCCGCAGAGGGAAAGGACAAGGTTTTGATTGGTCACGACCGGTGAGGGGACGCTGGTGGTCAGGGGGTGCTACTGGCCAGGGATGCGAAATGGTCCTGCAGTGGTCTGACGGGAGAATGCAGCTACTGAAAAGGCCACTAAGCACTCACTGCCCCCCGGGGCAGAAACGTCTGGCCATTCATGCTCAGGAAAATGCCCAGGTTCTCCTGGGCTGAGTCAGAACTCACTTGTCAAAATCGGTGAAGAGGTTGACTCTGAACGTGTGCTGCTTGTCGAGCTTGTAGCCATCGGCATTTTTCACAGCATCCAAAGCGTGGGCAGGGGATGCATATTCCAGGAAAATATACCTGCATCGAGAAAGAGGGCAACTCGCACAAGTTGCAGACGTGAAGGTCAGGCAGGGCACGCTCAACACACCCAGGCCTCCACAGGGCTCGCACCCGCCATGAGTATCCGAGACCTGTCTTCCCGCCGTGTCCCGGAGGCAGTCAGATCCCTAGCAGAACAGTTCTAAACATGAACAAAATCCTAGCAAAGATCCAAAGTCTCGACGTACACGATCAGAAATTATAGAACAGCTAATTAACCAAAATGTTCATTACCTTGACTATGGTAATGGTTTTATGGGTGTATACATACACCAAAACTTATGAAATTGTACACTTTAGAACTATCCAATTTTACTGTGTCAAGTACCTTTCAACAAAACTGTTTAAAGAGACATGGATAGTATCCAATTTTACTGTATGTCAAGTGCCTTTCAACAAAACTGTTTAAAAAAACATGGGTAGTCTAATACTGTGTATTACAGGCAAAATTACAAAGGCTCTCAGAGAATGTTTCATTATAACAAAAATAACACAAGGAACTGCTCAAAAAAAGGTTATCCTTCCACCTAGTTCCTGAAATAGAAAAAGTATGAAGCACTGCCTGCATGTAATAACTGTTTAAGAAATTAAAACTATTCTAGGTAGTTTCCAAAATTTGAAATAAAAAAAAATTAAGTTTATACCACCTTCTCATCCCTGTCCCATAAAAGACAATTTTGCCTGTACCCAGAGGCTGATGTTTTTATGAAATTTTAACGGTGAAAGTCTGACAAGTTTGTGGAGCAACAAACAGAACTCTCATCCCTGCTGGTCGAGCGTAAACTGGTAGCGACTCTCAGGCATAACCGGGGATTGGCCAGTGGCTCTGAAGAGGGACACTTCATGCAGCCCAAACCCTCTCTTGTGCTCAGAAGAGGACAGACACTAGGCTGTTCCTAACCGCTGTTCAAAACACTGTCAATCCACAGGAAAACAGACAACTGTCATATGATATGGCAGAGCACAGAGCATTTACAAGGAGGAAACTAGAATTACACTTACCAACACAAAAAACCTAATATTGAACTTAAAAAGCAAACTGCAAGACACATACCTCATGCTACCATTTTTAAAAGATACAGGGACTTCCCTGGTGGCGCAGTGGTTAAGAATCCGCCTGCCAATGCGGAGGACACGGGTTCGAGCCCTGGTCCGGGAAGATCCCACATGCCATGGAGCAGCTAAGCCCGTGCGCCACAACTACTGAGCCTGCGCTCTAGAGCCCATGAGCCACAACTATTGAGCCCGCGTGCCACAACTACTGAGCCCACATGTCTGGAGCCCGTGCTATGCAACAAAAGAAGCCACCGCAATAAGAAGCCTGCGCACCGCAACGAAGATTAGCCCCTGCTTGCTGCAACTAGAGAAAGCCCGCGCGCAGCAGCGAAGACCCAAGGCAGCCAAAGATAAATAAATACATTTAAAAATAAATAAAAGATACAATATTTTAGGTGATGCCACAAAAAAGTTACTACGGAATGACACAATGTCTCCTAGATTCTAAGAAGTATCTCCACTTCAGAGATGATAAATGTGGGACAAAAGCACATCTTAGAATCAATAAAATACCATGTCAAATTTTCCTGAAATCTCGCCAACTTTCAGATCTGTTGGTCCCTTTACCCAGGATGTATATTGTCTCAATAAGTGTTCAACGAAGAAGAGATCAAGGTCTGATTTCTTAAAAGCATAGCAGCCACCTTATAATACCTAATTCAAGAACCACACTGCATCTCCTTCTCCCTCCCTCCAATGACCCCAAGGACCAAAATCATTGCTCCACAGAGCAGTGGGCGGCCTGGATAAATGTGACCAAAGTGCCAAAGTGAGGCCATGCTCCCGCATTCACAGTGAGCTCCTGAGCACACGACTATCTTCACGGTGTCTGTCAGCTACCAAGAAAACACAAGTGACACTTCCGTGCTGGAGAACATGACTCACCCTTTTGTCCTTCCATCCTCCTCTGGATAAAAATCATTTGTGATTTTCCCAAACTTGGAAAAGATCTTATGGATGACGTTTTTGAGTTTCTCCAGACGGTCAGGTCCCACTTGAGGAACATTGTCGACCACAATCACGGAATCGATTCCATCTGCTTCCTGTGGCCGATCTTTGAGTACATCTCCCAGTAATTCTGTACAAGTGAAAGATTTGTCGAATGACTTTTTTTGACCAAGTTAATGCACTAGGTTAGCACACTGAACAAGTTTCCAAAAAGCAAAAAGTGAATAATCTAAATGCTTTCACTGTGAGCAAAAGAAATCAGAGAGCCCTGGCTTGACTCAAAATTTAAACTTGAAAGAATTAGAAATATTGTAACTCTTTACACTCCCACCGACAGTCAAGATATGTCAACTGACTTCTGGCAATAATGGAAGATTTTAAATGAATTTTTTCAAAGAGGTTTTAATAATGAAGAAGGCAAAAAAGAGGATGGCCTTTCACCAGAAATCAGAGAAACCCCTAAGTGAGCTAGGAATGGCCTTCTCTGACCCACCGCTATCACAAATTCACCATCGGGCACTGTCTTCAGTTTACAACAAAACAAACTCATCACCCTCTATTCTTTCCGTAAAACAGCCTTGTTTGCAAACAACACGGGACTGAGAATGGCACTTCAACCAGGTGGCTGCAGACTAGAGAAGCTCACGGAAGCAAGCCAACAGTGATGCGTCTGCCTCCAGTTCGACGAAATACCTCGCAGTGTCACTGGGAGACACCAGCCATACAGACATTAAGTTGTAAATGCTTAGAACGGTGCTTGGAACACAGTAAGCAACATCAACTCATTCTCATAACCTCAGCCCAAAGCTCAAAACCTATTATGTTCATGCCACCCGCTTTTAAAATTAAGATCAAAGAACCCAAATCTTAAGTGTTCAAACTTCTCAGAATTGCTTCATTTCCATAAAATGGTCAGCAAGAGTAAGAGAAAAAGAAGAAAAGATAGGTGTAAAACGAACTAGGAAAAAGAAACACAGAGGAATCAATGCAAACAGGTCTGCGAAGCCAACTGGCGGCCTACTGTTTTCCGGGCGATTCAATGTCATCTGGGGGCTGCCCGCTGCAATCTTACCCGAGGCCTGTCTCAGGCTTGGAGTCCTTTTGACCCTAACGCCCCAGCGCCAACAGAAATGCTGGACTGGCTGCTGCAGATGGGCTCTCGGAGGGTAAATGGAGTATCAGATGAAAAAAGCAAATCCTCCTCTTTTTAACACAAATTCTGTGCGAATCCTAATCCCAGTTAGTCAGCCAGCTTGTCTAGAAAGCTGTAAGATTACAAGGCACCGCGTTAGGAGCTAGAACAGAAAGACACCTTTAAGGTTGCCATCAAAGCATACTCATCACACGAAACTACACTGGCAGTACAGACCTTCCTGACTTACAGTGGGGTTACCTCCTGATAAACCCACTTACATACCACTGTAATTCAAACCATCACAACGTGGGGACTGTCCGTACAGGCAAAATGAGTGTACAAGGTACTTTTTAAACAACAGCTGAAGAACAATGGCTTGTTACTCAGGTATCTATGTGTTCTGGAACCTAATTATCACTCTAATTTCTGCACTATACTCAAGTATTTCAACATGCTATACAGGACACATGTCAGAAAATATTCTTTGTTGTATTTCATTTTCAAAACTTAAGATGAATTTTCTTCACTTTTGTGTTAAAAAGGTTAAGAGGTCTTCAAAAAAGAAAAAAAGTCCTTTAATTTCCAGAGGCAAGCCCTGTTATAAACTATCTCTAATTAAACTTCAACACCTTTAACGAATGATACTGAAAATGTTACCTTGGATAAAAGAATTGCCAGTTAAATTTCAATGAAGCTAAAATTCAGGCCAAGCAAAAAGGAAAAAGAAGAGAAGAGGCAGATTAGGTCATCGCATCTTCCCTACAGAGACTGAAGTCAAACCCTTGGGTTCCTTTTAAAGCTGACGTACCGAACAATGACAAGGCCTGTTACGCCTGACCCAAACTTACAAACATAAAAAGCTCAGCTTTTCTACAAACTGTGTCTGGTTTAGAAGAACCCACCCACACACCCTTAAGGGAATAAGCATAGTAACTACAGAGGAAGAAACACACTTCCTTCATCATTACCAGCCCACACAGTCAGGTTCCCACTCTGACTACAGGGAATAAAGAAACAGTTCTCAAGACTAAGTAGCAAAGAAGACACTTAGTTAAAACCATTATCACATATTTGCTTGGCCAAGCACCAAAGGCAGTTGAAAAATTAAACTGATTAAGGTGCAACTGTGCAGGCTTCCCTGGTGGTGCAGAGGTTGAGAATCCGCCTGCCAATGCAGGGGACACGGGTTGGAGCCCTGGTCCGGGAAGATCCCACATGCTGCGGAGCAACTAACCCTGTGCACCACAACTACTGAGCCCACATGCCACAACTACTGAAGCCTGTGCACCTAGAGCCCGTGCTCCGCAACAAGAGGAGCCACTGCAATGAGAAGCCCACACACCGCAACTAGAGAAAGCCCGCGTGTAGCAACGAAGATCCAACGCAGCCAAAAATAAAATAAATTAATTAAAAAAAAAACAAGATGCAACTGTGTGAGAGTTCACCTGTCTCAAAGAGGAAGGAGGCAAGACAACGGCACTGGGGCTGCGGCACGTACGGGAGGGCTCGTCATGGGACTCAGCCCATTTTCAAAAGAACCAGCACCTTGAGCATCACTTTCCTCCCCTACAGGCAGTTCTCACGCACCAGAAAACACATGTGAGCTACTGGCCTCAAGAAAACTGACAGCTTGCTCAGTCTTTGCTTCTCAGGACCAGGAGACTCACAGGTCACTCTGGCAAAATATCAGGATGACAGGGGCTTCCAAAGGCCCTCCCAGCAGTCACCTAGCTTGAATGGCCTGTGCTCACATCAGTATCCTGTCACACATCGGAAGTCACGTACTAGAAATCTTGTGTAAATTAGGTGTGCTCAAATAATGCTTAAAAAAAATCAGTTGTGAATAAACACCTAAGGGCTCAAAATAGGCTTTAAAATCAAAACTCAAATTTTAAAGTAGAAGATAAATTGGTGTGGTAAGAAAAGAACACTGGTCTAGGCTGGGGGGTAGGGGAAAGGGGGTGAGCCCAGAAACACAGCCTCTCTGTCAATTCCCAGCAACCTACTCCACAAGGAACACATTTTCTTACAGGTGAAGGGCTTTGACTGGATCAGTGGCTCCCAAGTCCTCACTAGCTTGTGGAGCCTTTCCTGCTTTTCATGCTGAAATGTTTTTTGTCTCATGAAATAAAGACAACAGTGACAATAACAGGTAGCCCTTTAAAATTATGTTTCAAATAAGTCAAATCATTATGCAGTACACTTCAAACTTATACAGTGCTGTACATCAATTACACCTCAGTAAAACTGGAAGGAAAAAAACCCAAAAGCATTTGATAAAAATTTAAAAAATAAATTTATCTTTCAAAGTCAAACAACTCTGTTGGTGCTCTAAACCTTCTTTGTCGTTTTAGGTGATATCCTTTATTATTCTGACTCATTCTCAGAGTGATCAGACACATCTCCTAAAAAGCTAACTTTAAGTGGTAACATCTTATCTTCCTGGTGTATAGTTGGCTACCTCTATGGTGTCTAATTCATTTTTCCCATTTTGTTATAAGGTGGTCAATATGCAGAGGAATCCACTTATGTGCTCCCAGCCTGGAAAGATAAAATGGCTAAAAACAACCATAAAAACAAATGAGATCAGCCATCATCAGAAGTCACGTTAGGAGCCAGGCTCTCTCAGGCAAAAAGCAGAAATAATGCACGTAAGTCGAACCAAGGCAAAGAGAAAGGCAAAGTAAGCGATAATCAATCCTACAACTCAAGAAAATTATTTGCCAACAGAAAGATGACGGTATGCCTACAGACTTAGGAAAAGAGAGACACAAACAGGAATCGGGCAGAGCCGGCCTCAAACTGTCCTCCTAAGGAACTCTCTGGGGGTAGACGCTGCTGTGGGACAGCGGGGGCAAAGGAACCCAGCTTGGCCACCCTGTTCTCCCCACTCCCGAGGGACAGCGTCCATCCACCCCTAAGGAGTCGGCACCGAGTCAGTCTCAGGCCTCTGACAAGTCTGGCGGGTCACTCGGGGCACCCAGACTGCAGACGAAGAACTGTCACCCGAGACCGTGCAGCACATGGAGTGTCCAGCTCGGCTCGACCCTAATGGCCACACCACTGCACACTCGACCACGGCTCCCGCGTGCACGCCGTCTGCCTTCACCACCCTCCAAACTCCAAGCTGCAGTGCCAGTGGCTGGTTCCACAAGTTGTCTCCACCCTGCCCTCCTCTTCTTTTGGAGAAAACAAGATCCAGGCGCTCACGGAAACCTTCCCTACGTGGGGGCGACAGGCAGAGGGCGGGCACCCTTCCCGCGTTCGAGGATCGGGAACTTCGGCGCAGACCGGCCCCGCCGCCTCACCTTCCTCGCTCACGTCCTCCACGAAGTCCTCGGGGTCGCTGAAGGAGGGCTCGTCCGCGCCGCCGTTCTCCGCCGCGCCGCCTGGCTCCCCGCCCGGTCCCTCGGACCCGGTCTCGGATGCAGAGTCCCGCGCCTGCCCCGCCGGGGCCTCGCCCGCGGCCGGGGTGGGGGGATCCTCGGGCGGCGGCGGGGACACGCCGTGGGTCGCGTCGGCCTTCTCCTCCCCGTCCGCCGCGGGCTCGGCCGGCAGATCAGGCCCCGGCCCAGCCTCCTCGTCCTCGCCGCCCGCCGCCTCCTGCGCGCCGGGCCGCGCCGGCTCCTCCCCCGACGGCGGCTCGGCGGTCGGCTGCTGCTGCCCGATCTCGGCCCGCTGCTCGGCCGCCTCTGGCGCCGCCACGTTCTCCGCGTCCTGCATGGCCCTTCGCTGCCGCCTCGCCGGGCCTCGTCGCGCTTCCGACTCTCCCAGGCCGCACCGCGCGCCTACCGCCGGGCCATGTGCGTGCGGCGGGGCGCCCAAGGGGATAGGGGGGCGCCCACGCTTTGCTGCAGCCCCGAGGGCCCAGAAAACCTCACAGGGCAGAAATGTGCCCACCAGCGATTCCGACAGCGCCCCTGTGACAAGTGCGTGCTCCACTCTAATCACCGCACTTGCTTCGGTCAATCTACAAACTGTTTGGGAAAGACGCTACCCCACCGAAAGTAGCAGATGGTTCCTCCAACATGGCAGCCACTCCCTTCCTTCTCCCGTCGGGCCCCGCGGTAAAGGAATAAACTATTTGTGAAGCCGCAGGGAGGTACCAGAAATCATCTCAGTACACGGAAGTGCGTGAAAATATCATTTACTTAAAAATTGATACTAGAGGAAACTGTAAGTTCAACAAACTATTTTGGTTAGGATATCTTAGTCTTTCACCAAATATTTCAACTTACGTTACTAAGTTCCCCCCCCACATGTCGGCTTTTAGACTCGTCTACTGACTGGGCAAAAGGATGGGCGATTCCAAAACACAAACGGAATTCCTGGAGAGCCAGAGAAGGCTAAGGCTACTAGAGGGACGACTGCCTGGCGCAATACAAAAATGAATGAGCGGTGCTTTAATCACTTACGCCTAAGCTCACCGCGGCGGCTGTAATTCCGCCTTTCCCCATTCTGATGGTACCGTGGTTCGGCCCGCGCGGGCTTCCGCCCCCAGACGCGCGAGCGTGCGGACCACGGGGGCGGGGCGGGGGCGGGGCCAACCGCGGGCGCGTGGAGAGGGGTGTGACCAGCCACGGGTGCAGCGCGGGAGGGCGTGGCCGGCGTGGCCGGCGAGGCCCGCGCTCACCGGTGTCGCAGTACCTGAGCCGCAGGGGCGCAGCGATTCTGGCTTTGGTTTGCTCCGTCCGGAAGGTATTCTGTGTTTGTATTTTGTTTTTTGCCGAGCATGAGGGCCACCGCTCAGTGTAAATGCTTTAATCTTTCTAAAAAAGAACGCGGTGGCTGCTGAGGGAGGCGGAATGGGAGTTAGGATTTAATGGGGACAGAGTTTCGTTTTGGGAAGATGGATAGAGGTTGACGGTTGCACGACAGTTTGAATGTACTTAATGCCTCTGGACTCTACACTGAAAAATGGCTAAAGTTGTAAATGGAATGTTGGGTATATTTTACCACAGTGGAAAGGAAAAAAAGAAAAGAACCAGGGTTCTTAGGTTGCCTACCTCTGGGTTTGAATCCTCCCCGTCTTCCTTTCGCCTTTGTAACTGTGGGCAGGCCCCTTGGTCTCTCTGCCTCAGATTCCCCACCTGTAAATTGAGGGGTAGCCCGTTTTATGTGCGTGGCCCGTGGACCAGCTTCCCAAAGGCAAACTAATTTTCCTGGCTGTCGAAGTTATCCTCCTAATTTCTAGCTTCACCTGCAGTTTTCATAGATCGTTGGGCTCTGCCAGCCGTTTTCTTCTAGAAGGTGCTATTGGTGACAAATCAATGAATAAGAAGTGGATATTGGGCTTCCCTGGTGGCACAGTGGTTGAGAATCTCCCTGCCAATGCAGGGGACACGGGTTTGAGCCCTGGTCTGGGAAGATCCCACATGCCGCGGAGCAACTGGGCCCGTGAGCCACAACTACTGAGCCTATGTGTCTGGAGCCTGTGCTCCGCAACAAGAGAGGCCGCGACAGTGAGAGGCCCGTGCACCGCGATGAAGAGTGGCCCCTGCTTGCCACAACTAGAGAAAGCCCTCGCACAGAAACGAAAACCCAACACAGCCAAAAATAAATAAATAAATTTATTAAAAAAAAAAAAAAAAGAAGTGGATATTCGCAGAAAAGCTTGAAAACAGCTGACTTGAGTCTGGCAGCTATATATTTCTTAGGGAAGACTTCTCCAGCATGCAGGTGTTGTAAATAGTAGCCACTCATTGCTGTTTCCCAGAGAAGGGACTTGTCATATCCTGTTCTGCAGGTAAAATTATGAATGTGCTCACGATGCAAAAAAATGCCCACGATGCAAAAAAAAATGAATATTTTCAAATTACGTCTCACAAGTGTTCTGGCGAGAGCACCAAGACCGTCAACGGTTCTTCCACCCTCCAAAGTCTGAGGGGTGCTGTGATTAAAGTTCAGAGTATGTCAGGGCCAGAGTAAGAGGCTCTTGTGTGGGGAGGGATGCAGTGGTGCAGAAGGAATTATGATTCTTACTGTCTTAGAATTACATACAGTGCGGTGGGAACAACTTTCAAGAATCAAAACATCACAGAAGTGAGGGTAAAAGTACCTTTGGGATAGGTTCATAAATCCTTCAACACTCCTTTCAAAAGGGAAGCCATACCCTGCCCCCCATAAGAGGGGGTGCACTTGATCACTCATTTCTAACGAACAGGATGTGGCAGAAGTGATGCTATGTGACTTCCAAGTGTAGGTCCGAGAAGCAGTAAGCTTCCACCTGGCTCTCTGTCTCGGATCACTGGCTCTGAAAGAAGCTAGCCACCATGTCCTGAGGACGCTCAAGCTTGTGGAGGGGCCCCCTGTGTGGAGGAACTGAGGTTCCTGGCCAACAGCACCAAGTTGCCAGACATCTGAAATGGAAACAGGTCCTCCAGTCCCAGTCTTTAGGTGGCTGTAGCCCCGGCCCATGTCTTGAGAGAGGCCTCAGGAGAAACCAAACCTGCCAACACCTTGATCTTGGACTTCTGGCCTCCAGAACTGTGAGAAATAAATGTGTGTTGTTTTAAGCCTCCCAGTCTGTGGTATTTTGTTATGGCAGCTGGAGCTGACTAATACATTAAGGAAATATGTGAAATACATAGAAAAAGACCTAGAAGGATACACATTAAACTGAAAAGAGTTTGATGAAAGTAAGTAGTATTGGTGGTGTTGGTCAGAGAAAAACGTTGACTGTGAAATCTAGGTGGTAGGTTTATAACTGTTCACTGGAAAATTCTTTTCAGCATTTCTGTATGTTGGCAAATTTTTGTGATAAGTTGTTTGGGGTGGGGAGAACTTCAAGAGGCCCCCTACTGGAACAGTTTGAGCCTCCAAAGGAATAAAAAGCTGTATATGATCGATGTGTTTAAATTCATTTCTTCATAATGCTATTTTTGGAAATCCTGTTGATCACAGGTGAATATTGCTGGGGCATTGTCTCATTCTGAAAATAGATAAAAGACTCAAGCAAAACAATTAGTCTTGCCTTTCTTATTTTACCCTTACATTTCAAGGTAACCAAATAGTTGATGAGGGAAAGCACTTATTTATAAAAAGAATTCTAGCCAGTACATGCAGAAGGGTCAGTAAAATTAGAGAAGCAACATTTTGCAAACCTTATGAAATAAGCTTCTAAGCAATGTTCCTGAAATCATTGGTGAGAGGTTGGTAGGGAACTGTGTAATGGAGGGACAAGGATGACAGCATCTGAATTTAAGGCTATAATTTTCCCTCTAAGCACTACTTTAGTTACATCCCACAAATTATAATATGTTTTCTGTTGAAAATGTTTTCAATTTCCATTATGATTTCTTCTCAGACCTATAGTTTATTTGGAAATGTGGTCTTAATTGACAAATATTTGAGGATTTTCCAGATATGTTTCCAAAATTAGTTTCAGGTTTAATTATGTTGTGCGCAGAGAACATACTTTGGTTTTTTTTGTTTGTTTTTTTGTGTTTTTTTTGGCCACACCGCTTATAGGATGTTAGTTCCCCAACCAGGGATAGAATCTGGGCCCTCTGCAGTGAGAGTGCAGAGTCCTAACCACTGGATCACCAGGAAATTCCCCAGAGAACATACTTTGTGTGATTTCTGTGCTTTTAAAAATTTATTGAGATTTGTTGCCGAGAATGTGGACTCCCTTGGTGCATGTTCCTTGAACTGCTGCTGTGGGTGAAGTGTTCAGGAAATGTCACTGAGGTCCAGTGGGTTGATGGCATTGCTCTAATCTTCTAAAACCTTTCTGATTTTCTGTTCCTGTGTTCTATCAATTGCTGAGAGAGAAATGTTGGAAACTTCCAGCTCTAATGATGTATTTGACAATTTCTCCTTTCCGTTTTATCACTTGTTTCATGTACTTTGAAGTTCTGTATTAGGTACGTGTACATTTAGCGTTGCTTTTGTCTTTTTGATGAATTGGCCCCGTTGCCATTTTAAATATTTCTTTTTATTCCTGATAATATCCCTGGCTCTGGAGTCTACTTCGTCTGATACTAATTTGGCTAACTTCCGGATTTCTTTTGATTAGTGTGTGCATGGCATTGTGTCCCCTAAAAGGGGGGAAATCGGTAGAGAATATCAGTGAAAATGAAATCTGGTTCTTTAATAAGATCAATAAAGTTGATAAACCTCTAGCCTTGATAGCCAAGAAAAAGAAAGAGACACAAACTACTAATATCAGAAAAGAAGTAAGGGTCATCAGTACTGATCCTATAGGTATTGAAAGGATAACAAAGGAATATTATGAACAGCTCTGTGCCCACAAATTTGATAACTAAGATGAACTGGATCAATTGTTCAAAAACACTAACAAAAGACACACAAGGAGAAATAGATAATCTGAATAGGCCTGTAGCTATTGAAGTAACTGAATCACTAATTAGTCATCCTTCAAAAGAAAGCACCAGGCACTGATGGTTTCACTGGTGAATTCTGTCAAACAGTTAAGAAAGAAATGATGCTGGGGACTTCCCTGGTGGAGCAGTGGTTAAGAATCCGCCCGCCAATGCAGGGGACATGGGTTCGAGCCCTGGTCTGGGAAGATCCCACATGCCGTGGAGCAACTAAGCCTGTGTGCCACAAGTACTGAGCCTGCTCTCTAGAGCCCACGGGCCACAACTACTGAACCCGCATGCCACAAGTACTAAGCCAGTGCACCTAGAGCCTGCGCTCCACTACAAGAGAAGCCACCGCAATGAGAATCCTGCGCACTGCAATAAAGAGTAGCCCCCGCTTGCCACAACTAGAGAAAGCCCACACGCAGCAACGGAAACCCAATGTAGCCAAAAATAAATAAATAAATAAAAACTGTAAAAAAAAAAAAATGATGCCGATTTGCTACAATCTCTTCCAGAAAATAGAAGCAGAGGGAACACTGCCCAACTCCTTCTATGAGGCCAGCATTTCCCTGATACAAAAACCTGGTAAGCGTATTATGAGAAAGGAGAACTACGTGTCAACATCTCATGAATATAGATGCAAAAATCCTCGACAAAATGTGAGCAAATTGAAGGCAGTAATGCATAAGAAGATTATGTAGTGTAACCAAGGAGGGTTTATTCCAGGTGTGCAGCCTGCTTCAACATCTGAAAATCAATTACTGAAATCCCCATCAGCTGACTAAAGAAGAAAAGTCATATATCAATAGATGCAGAAAAAGCAAATGAAAAAATTCATTTTTTTAAAAAAAATTTTTGGCTGTGTTGGGTCTTTGTTGCTGTGCGTGGGCTTTCTCTAGTTGCGGTGAGCGGGGGCTACTCTCCATTGTGGTGCGCGGTCTTCTTTTTTTTTAAAGATTTTTATTTTTATTTATTTAATAATTTTATTTATTTGTTTATTTGGCTGCACTGCATCTTCATTGCTATGTGCGGGCTTTCTCTAGTTGTGGCGAGCAGGGGCTACTCTTCGTTGCAGTGTGCGGGCTTCTCATAGTGGTGGCTTCTCTTGTTGCAGAGCACGGGCTCTAGGCGCACAGGCTTCAGTAGTTGTGGCATAGAGGCTCAGTAGTTGTGGCTCGTGGGCTCTAGAGCGCAGGCTCAGTAGCTGTGGCACACGGGCTTAGTTGCTCTGCAGCATGTGGGATCTTCCCAGACCAGGGCTTGAACCTGTGTCCCCTGCATTGGCAGGTGGATTCTTAACCACTGCACCACCAGGGAAGTCCAACAAGGGCTTCTCCTTGTGGTGGCTTCTGTTGTTGTGGAGCATGGGCTCTAGGTGTGCGAGCTTCAGTAGCAGCATGTAGGCTCAGTAGTTGTGGCTCACGGGCTTAGTTGCTCCACGGCACATGGGATCTTCCCAGACCAGGGATTGAACCTGTGTCCCCTGCATTGGCAGGCGTATTCTCAACCACTGCACCACCAGGGAAGTCCTCCAATATCTTTCAATTAAAAAACAAAACAAAACTGGGAATTCCCTGACAGTCCAGTGGTTACAACTCTGCACTTTCACTGCGGGGGGTGCAGGTTCAATCCCTGGTCTGGTAACTAAGATCCCACAAGCCATGCAGAGTGGCCAAAAAAAAAAAAAAAAACAGGAAAACTTCCTCGACTTGATAAAGAGCATCTACAAAACACCTGCAGCTAACATCACACTTCACAGAGAGAAACTAGGTGCTTTCCGCCTAAATCATGAACAAGGAAGGATGCCCATTCTAACCACTTCTGATCAACATTGTACTGAAAGTCCTAACTAATAATGAGGCAAGAAAAGGAGATAAAAGCTATACAGGCTGGGAAGGAAGAAATAAAATTGTTGCTTGCAGATGACATAATTGTCTATGAGGAAAATCCCCAAAGAATCAACAGCAACAACAACAACAAAAACTGGAACTAGTAAGTAATTATAGCAGGGTTGCAGGATACAATTTTTATACATAAAAGTCCTTTGACTCCCTATATACCAACAGTGAACATTGGAATTTGAAATTAAAAGCACAATAGAGGGCTTCCCTGGTGGCGCGGTGGTTGAGAGTCCGCCTGCCGATGCAGCGGACGTGGGTCCGTGCCCGGGTCCGGCAGGATCCCACGTGCCGCAGAGCTGCTGGGCCCGTGAGCCATGGCTGCTGGGCCTGCGTGTCCGGAGCCTGTGCTCCGCAACCGGAGAGGCCACAACAGTGAGAGGCCCACGTACCGCAAAAAAAAAAAAAAAAAAAAAAGCACAATAGAGATAAGAGAAAGAGAGAGGGAAAGGGAAATACTTAGGTATAAATGTAACAAAATACAGGATCTGGGGCTTCCCTGGTGGTGCAGTGGTTGAGAGTCCGCCTGCCGATGCAGGGGGCACGGGTTCGTGCCCCGATCCGGGAAGATCCCACATGCCGCAGAGCGGCTGGGCCCGTGAGCCATGGCCGCTGAGCCTGCGCGTCCGGAGCCTGTGCTCCGCAACGGGAGAGGCCACAACAGTGAGAGGCCCGCGTACCGCAAAAAAAAAAAAAAAATACAGGATCTGTATGAGGAAAACTGCAAAACAGATGGAAAAAAGATCTAAACAAATGAAGATATTTCATCTTTATGGATAGATATTTCATGTTTCTAAATATTTGTTAAGATGTCAGTTCTTCCCACAAAGATCTTAAGATTCAGTGCAATCCCAATCAAAATGCCAGCAAATCATTTTGTAGATATCAACAAGTTTTTAATGAATTTTATATGGACAGAAAAGACACATAATAGCCAGCACAGTACTGAAGAACGATGTCAGAGGATGACACTGCCTCACTTTAAGACTTACTATACAGCTATTGGGGTTTCCCTGGTGGCGCAGTGGTTGAGAATCTGCCTGCCAGTGCAGGGGACATGGGTTCAATCCCTGGTCTGGGAAGATCCCACGTGCCGTGGGGCAACTAAGCCCGTGTGCCACAACTACTGAGCCTGCGCTCTAGAGCCTGTGAGCCACAACTACTGAGCCCACGTGCCACAAGTAGTGAAGCCCACGCACCTGGAGCCCGTGCTCCACAAGAGAAGCCACTGCAATGAGAAGCCCATGCACTGCGACGAAGAGTAGCCCCTGCTCACCACAACTAGAGAAAGCCCGTGCGCAGCAACAAAGACCCAACGCAGCCAAAAATATATAAATAAAATAAAGCTATTTAAAAAAAAGACTATACAGCTATAGTAATCAAGACAGTGAGATGTTGGTGAAAGAACAGACAAACTAGGTCAAGGGAACAGAATAGAGAGCCCAGAAATCGATCCACACAAATACATTCCACTGATCTTTGACCAAAGAGCAAAGGAAATTCAGTGAGGAAAGGATAGACTTTTCAACAAACGATGTTGGAACAATTAGGCATCCATGTGCAATAAAACTGAAAATAATAAGTCAAGACATTGTCCTTCAATAGAAACAAAAATTGACTCAAAATGGATCATCGACCTAAATGTAAAACAAAAATCTAGGAGGTAACATAGGAGGAAATCTAGGTGATCTCATGTTTGACACTGAGATTTTTTTGTTTGTTTCAGTTTTTTTTGAGGTATAGTTGATTTACAATATTACATTAGTTTCAGCTGTACAACATAGTGATTCACAATTTTTAAAGAGGATACTTCATTTATAGTTTTTATAAAATATTGGCTATTTTCCCTGTTTAGTACAATATATCCTTGTAGCTTATTTATTTTATACATAGTAGTTTGAATCTCTTAACCCCCTACCCCTGTCTTGCCCCTTCCCTCTTCCCTCTCTCCAGTGGTAACTACTAGTTTGTTCTCTATGTCTGTGAGTCGGCTTCCATTTTGTGATATTCATTCCTTTGTTTTATTTTTTTAGATTCCATGTATAAGTGATAACATCTAATATTTGTCTTTCTCTGTCTGACTTATTGGCAATGAGTTTTTAAGTGCAACACCAAAAGCACAATCTTTGAAAAAACATTGGCCAGTTGGACGTAAAATTAAAAACTCCAGGGCTTCCCTGGTGGCGCAGTGCTTAAGAATCCGCCTGCCAATTCAGGGAACACAGGTTCAAGCCCTGGTCTGGGAAGATCCCACATGCCACGGAGCAACTAAGCCCGTGTGCCACAACTACTGAGCCTGTGCTCTAGAGCCTGTGAGCCACAACTACTGAGCCTGCGTGCCACAACTACTGAAGCCCACGTGCCTAGAGCCCGTGCTGCGCAACAAGAGAAGCCACCACAATGAGAAGCCCACGCACTGCAACGAAGAGCAGCCCCCACTCACCGCAACTAGAGAAAGCCCGTGTGCAACATCAAAGACCCAACACAGCCAATAAATAAATACATTAATTTAAAAAAACACAAAAAATGGAAGTCATATGAGGTCGCTTCTCCACTCAGAAGCGTTGAATGGCTTCCCATCACTGAAAATGATAGCCAGAATCCTCACAGTGGCCTGCAGTGCCCTCCAATGCCCTGCATGCTTGCTGCCCTCCCCTCCTACAGGGCTCCCATTGCTACCTGGGCTCAGCTGTCCTGGCTTCCCAAGGACATTCTCACCTGCAGGCTTTTGCACCAGACTGGATCTCTCCTCCAGCAGAGATACCCGTGGATCAGCTCTCATTATTTCTAGGACTTTGTTCACATCCTCTGCTCAGCAAGGCCTTCCCTGACCACTCTACAGAATGGCACATATGCCACACCCATACCCACAGATCATGAGTCCTGCTTAGCGCCCACCACCATTGACATACTATTTCACATATTTGTTTTGTTTTTATTATTTCTCTCTGTTCTCTCCTATCCTTCTTCCCCCTCCCCCACTCCCCAATAGAATGTCTATTTTTCCTTTCAATTCTATCAGGGTTTGCTTCATGTATTTTGAAAATCTGTTGTTAGGTGCTTACACATTTAGGATTTTTATGTCTTTTTCGTGCATAGTGATATATATGTGGTCATACAAACTGTTTTGCTATATGTAATGTGTCATTTTTTGGTGTATTTACCCCATTACAATTATGTAATGTTCTCCTTTATTCCCAGTAATCTTCCTTGTTCTGAAGTCTAATTTGTCTGAAGTTAATATGGCCACACGAGGTTTCTTTTTTTTTTTTTTTGGTACCCGGGCCTCTCACTGCTGTGGCCTCTCCCGTTGCGGAGCACAGGCTCCAGACACGCAGGCTCAGCGGCCATGGCTCACGGGCCCAGCCGCTCCGCGGCAATGTGGGATCCTCCCGGACCGGGGCACAAACCCGCATCCCCTGCATCGGCAGGCGGACTGCCAACCACCGCGCCACCAGGGAAGCCCAACCACCTTTCTTTTGATTAGTGTTTGCATGGTATATATTTTTTCCACTTTTTTACGTCTAATCTACCTATGTCTTTATATTTAGAGTGAGTTTTTTTTAGACAGAACATGGTTGGGTCTTATGTTTTGTTGTTGTCTGTTTTTTATCCAGTGTAATGAACTTTGTCTTTTAATTGATATTGTTGGACGATTTATATTTAATGTAATTTTTGACATGGTTGGGTTAAGTCCATGATTTTGTTATTTTCTGTTTGTCCCTCTGTTTTCCGTTCCTCCCTTCCCCATCTCCTACCTCCTTTGGGTTATTCAAATATTTTTTAGAATTCCGTTTTAATTCATCGGTTGGCTTTTTGGTTCCATCTCTATGTATTATTTTCTGTGTGTGATTGCTCTAGAGATTATAATATACATTACTAACATCTTACGGTGTACTTAAAGTTAATATTTTATCACTTCATGTAAAATGTAGAAGCCTTACAACTACTTAGGTACCTTTATCTTCCCATTTATGTTGTATTATTGCATATATTACATCTACATACATTGAAAATCCCATTAGACAATGTGATAACTTTTGCTTCCAACAACCATACTTGTTTTAAAGAACTTAAGAGGATAAAGATAGTCTCCCTATATATATACTGTTTCTATTGTTCTTTCTTCATTCCTGAATATCTACGCTTCTTTGTTTTTTAATTAATTAACTTATTTATTTATTTTTGGCTGCGTTGGGTCTTCCTTGCTGCACGCGGGCTTTCTCTAGTTGCAGAGAGCAGAGGCTAGGCTTTGTTGCGGTGCACGGGCTTCTCATTGCGGTGGCTTCTTTTGTTGTGGAGCACAGGCTCTAGGCACGCCGGCTTCAGTAGTTGCGGTTCATGGGCTCAGTAGTTGTGGCTCTTGAGCTCTAGAGCGCAGGCTCAGTAGTTGTGGCCCACGGGCTTAGCTGCTCCGCGGCATGTGAGATTTTCCCAGACCAGGTCTCAAACCCGTGTCCCCTGCATTGGCAGGCGGATTCTTAACCACTGCGCCACCAGGGAAGTCCTATCCATGCTTCTTTCTGGTATAATTTCCCTGCAGTTCAAAGAATTTCCTTTACCTTCTCTTTTAGAGCAAGTCTGCTATTGATGAATTTTCTTTGTTTTCCTTCTGCAATGTATTTTATCTTCATTCCTGAAATATGGTTTCTTGCATGTAGAATTCTGGGTTGACAGTTCTTTTTTTTTCCCCTTCAGCACTGTCAAAATGTTTTCCCACTGTTTCTGGCCTCTTTAATTTCTGATGAGAAATCTGTGATCATTCCAAGTGTTTTTGCATGTAATATATCATTTTTCTCTAGCTGCTGTCAAAATGTTTTCTTTATCTTCAGTTTTCAGCACTTTGAGTTTGATGTGTAGAGGTTTGTGATTTTGTTCTGTTTTGTTTAATTTTTATGTTATCCAGTTTGGTGTTCACTGAGCTTCGTGGGAAGTTTTCAACCACTATTTCTTCAAGTATTTTTGTTTTTTCTGCACCAATCTTTTTCTCATCTCTGGGACTCCTATGACACAATGCTCAAACTGTCCATATTATCTTTTTCTTTTTCTTTTCTTCGCCACGCCACTCAGCTTGCAGGGTCTTAGTTCCCCAACCAGGGATGGAACCTGTGCCCCCTGCAGTGGAAGCGCAGAGTCCTAACCACTGGACCGCCAGGGAAGTCCATATTGTTTTTTTCAACCTTTATCCTCTCTGTTCATTATTTCTATTGATCTGTCTTCAAGTTCCCTTATTTTTTATTTCTGTCATCTCCGTCTGGTATTAGGCCCTCCAGAGAATTGTTAATTTTAGGACATGTATTTTTTTTTAATTGTTAATTTTCCATTTGGTCCTTTTAAATTATTTGTTTCTCTGCCGAGAACTTCTACCTTTCCATTCATTTCAAATATATTTACCCCTGCATCATGGAGCTTAACTTTAAACAGCTGTTTTAAAGTCTTTGTCTGACAATCTCAACATCTGGGTTACCCCCAGGTTGGCATCTGCTGATTGTCTTTTCTCTTGAGAATTGGTCAATTTTCCTGACTCTTTATATGTGGAGTAATCTTAGATTGTATCCTGGACATTTTGAGTATTGTGTTGCTTAGGGTCTGAGTCCTGTTAGAATCCTCTGGAACATACTGACTTTTGGGCTGTTTTAGTGGCAGCCGCCCTGGAACAGCTCAAACTGCAAGTTCTGCTTCGCCTCTGTGGGTGGTGGTTCCAGTGTCCGGCTTTGCTGTGGTGATTTGGGTCTGGGATGTGTGTGCACAGAGGAGACGTGAGCCCAGGCTGTGGTACGGACTCCTGTCCAGAATCAGGCATCCGTTCTTCAGCCCTCTCCTTTCCAGGATTCTCCCCACATCCTCTGACTCACAGGGGCCCCTTTTCTGGTGCTCTGGCCAGAAAGATGGGGTTCCTCGGAGCTTTAGCTGCCCACCTGCCACTGCACAGTTCTGTGACGAGGGCTGCCCTTGGGGCACAGCCAGGAGACGAAAAAGGAGAGAAAAAATGGATATTTCCCCCCATGCACACTCTTTAGACCTCAGGCATACCTTTCCCCAGGTCTTCTGCCCAGAAAGACAGTTTCCGTGGGAGTTTTAGACTCCAGGGTGCCACTGCAAAATGGGGCCAGAAAGCAGGATGCTTTCTTAGGATAAAGAATAAAGAACAAGGAGGAGAAAAAGAGAAAATATCTGATCTGAATGGGGCCAAAGAGTCAACCTTGTTTGGGTGAGAAGGAATAAGGAAGTAAGTGTAGAGATGGGGGTTGGCTTGGCGTGGGGGGTTTGGCGGACGCATATCCTGCACTTCTGGTCAAGCAGAGCATTTACGGGGACTACTTATCTACGTTTGGTTTACTGACATGGCACCCTTGGCAGGAGCAGCTCCAACTTGAGCCGAGAAAGTTATTTCAACACATCAAAAACCTATTTACAAACAAAATCATCTTGGGACTTCCCTGGAGGCCCAGTGGTTAGGACTTGGCACTTTCATTCCTGTGGGCCTGGGTTCAATCCCTGGTTGGGGAGCTAAGATTGAGACATGGCCAAAGAAAAAAAAGAAACAAAACAAAATCACTTTAAGGCCAAATTTAGAGTTCCCATTGAAATCATGAGTTTGATGGCTACTGGTGTTTCAATTACATTAACATGGCTATTAAACTAACTATTAAAAAGGAAGATGTTCTGCCACATTCCCTGCCCCTTTGGGCAGCCTGGGACTTGAGTGAGTGGGAGAGACTGCCTCCGTTGCTAGATAACCTTGGGCAATTTATTTGTCATCTCTAAGCCTCAGTTTCCTAATCTCTGACATGGGAATAACAATAGTAATATTTACCTCATAGGCTTGGGAGAGGAGAGGTCCAGTAAGATCAGGTGGATGAATTATACCTTTATTTTCCTGTAGGCTTATCTGAAAAGAATGAGTAGTATTTTCAAGAGGGCCAACCTCGTTCTGCAGGGTGGAGGATGCTCCTGGTTTTTGTTTATTTATTTATTTTTATTATTATTTTTTTAATTTTTGAATTTTATTTATTTTTTTATACAGCAGGTTCTTATTAGTCATCCAGCTTATACCCATCAGTGTATACATGTCAATCCCAATCTCCCAGTTCATCACACCACCCCACCCCTGCTGCTGCTTTCCCCCCTTGGTGTGCATACGTTTGTTCTCTCCATCTGTGGCTCAATTTCTGCCCTGCAAACGAGTTCATCTCTACCATTCTGCCATGTTCCACATATATATATGCGTTAATATGTGATATTTGTTCTTCTCTTTCTGACTTACTTCACTCTGTATGACAGTCTCTAGGTCCATCCACATCTCTACAAATGACCCAATTTCGTTCCTTTTTATGGCTGAGTCATATTCCATTGTATATATGTACCACATCTTCTTAATCCATTCATCTATTGATGGGCATTTAGGTTGCTGCCATGACCTGGCTGTTATAAATAGTGCTGCAGTGAACATTGGGGTGCATGTGTCTTTTTGAATTACGGTTTTCTCTGGGTATATGCCCAGTAGTGGGATTGCTGAGTCATATGGTAATTCTATTTTTAGTTTTTGAAGGAACTTCCATACTGTTCTCCATCGTGGCTGTATCAATTTACATTCCCACCAACTGTGCAAGAGGGTTCCCTTTTCTCCACACCCTCTCCAGCATTTGTTGTTTGTAGATTTTCTGATGATGCCCATTCTAACTGGTGTGAGGCGATATCTCATTGTAGTTTTGATTTGCATTTCTCGAATAATTAGTGATGTTGAGCAGCTTTTCATGTGCTTCTTGGCCATCTGTATGTCTTCTTTGGAGAAATGTCTATTTAGGTCTTCTGCCCATTTTTTGATTCAGTTGTTTGTTTTTTTAATATTGAGCTACATGAGCTGTTAATGTATTTTGGAGATTAACCCTTTGTCTGTTGATTCGTTTGCAAATATTTTTTCCTATTCTGAGGGTTGTCTTTTCGTCTTGTTTGTAGTTTCCTTTGCTTTGCAAAAGCTTTTAAGTTTCATTAGGTCCCGTTTGTTTATTTTTGTTTTTATTTCCATTACTCTAGGAGATGGATCAAAAAAGATCTTGCTGTGATCTATGTCAAAGAGTGTTCTTCCTATGTTTTCCTCTAAGAGTTTTATAGTGTCCAGTCTTACATTTAGATCTCTAATCCATTTTGAGTTTATTTTTGTGTATGGTGTTAGGGAGTGTTCTAATTTCATTCTTTTACATGTAGCTGTCCAGTTTTCCGAGCACCACTTATTGAAGAGGCTGTCTTTTCTCCATTGTATATTCTTGCCTCCTTTGTCATAGATTAGTTGACCATAGGTGCATGGGTTTATCTCTGGGCTTTCTATCCTGCTCCATTGATCTATATTTCTGTTTTTGTGCCAGTACCATATTGTCTTGATTCCTGTAGCTTTGTAGTATAGTCTGAAGTCAGGGAGTCTGATTCCTCCAGCTCCGTTGTTTTCCCTCAAGACTGCTTTAGCTATTCGGGGTCTTTTGTGTCTCCATACAAATTTTAAGATTTTTTGTTCTAGTTCTGTAAAAAAAAGCCATTGGTAATTTGATAGGGATTGCATTGAATCTGTAGATTGCTTTGGGTAGTATAGTCATTTTCACTATATTGTTTTTCACAATATTTGTTTCTTCCAATCCAAGAACATGGTATATCTCTCCATCTGTTGGTATCATCTTTAATTTCTTTCAACAGTGTCTTATAGTTTTCTGCATACAGGTCTTTTGTCTCACTAGGTAGGTTTATTCCTAGGTATTTTATTCTTTTTGTTGCAGTGGTAAATGGGAGTGTTTCCTTAATTTCTCTTTCAGATTTTTCATCATTAGTGTATAGGAATGCAAGAGATTTCTGTGCATTAATTTTGTATCCTGCAGCTTTACCAAATTCATTGATCAGCTCTAGTAGTTTTCTGGTGGCATCTTTAGGATTCTCTGTGTATAGTATCATGTCATCTGCAAAGAGTGACAGTTTTACTTTTTCTTTTCCAATTTGTATTCCTTTTATTTTGTTTTCTTCTCTGATTGCCGTGGCTAGGACTTCCAAAACTATGTTGAATAATAGTGACGAGAGTGGACATCCTTGTCTTGTTCCTGATCTTAGAGGAAATGCTTTCAGTTTTTCACCATTGAGAATGATGTTTGCTGTGGGTTTGTCATATATGGCCTTTATTATGTTGCGGTAGGTTCCCTCTCTGCCCACTTTCTGGAGAGTTTTTATCATAAATGGGTGTTGAATTTTGTCAAAAGCTTTTTCTGTATCTATTGAGATGATCATATGGTTTTTATTCTTCAGTTTGTTAATGTGGTGTATCACATTGATTGATTTACATACATTGAAGAATTCTTGCATCCCTGGGATAAATCCCACTTGATCATGGTGTATGATCCTTTTAATGTGTTGTTGGATTCTGTTTGCTAGTATTTTGTTGAGGATTTTTGCATCTATATTCATCAGTGATCTTGGTCTGTAATTTTCTTTTTTTGTAGTATCTTTGTCTGGTTTTGGTATCAGGGTGATGGTAGCCTCATAGAATGAGTTTGGGAGTGTTCCTTCCTCTGCAATTTTTTGGAAGAGTTTGAGAAGGATGGGTGTTAGCTCTTCTCTAAATGTTTGATAGAATTCACCTGTGAAGCCATCTGGTCCTGGACTTTTTGTTTGTTGAAAGATTTTTAATCACAGTTTCAATTTCATTACTTGTTATTGGTCTGTTCCTATTTTCTGTTTCTTCCTGGTTCAGTCTTGGAAGGTTATACCTTTCTAAGAATTTGTCCATTTCTTCCAGGTTGTCCATTATATTGGCATAGAGTTGCTTGTAGTAGTCTCTTAGGATGCTTTGTATTTCTGCAGCGTCTGTTGCAACTTCTCCTTTTTCATTTCTAATTTTATTGATTTGAGTCCTCTCCCTCTTTTTCTTGATGAGTCTGGCTAATGGTTTATCAATTTTGTTTATCTTCTCAAAGAACCAGCTTTTAGTTTTATTGATCTTTGCTATTGTTTTCTTTGTTTCTATTTCATTTATTTCTGCTCTGATCTTTATGATTTCTTTGCTTCTGCTAACTTTGGATTTTGTTTGTTCTTCTTTCTCTGGTTCCTTTAGGTGTAAGGTTAGATTGTTTATTTGATATTTTTCTTGTTTCTTGAGGTGGGCTTGTATAGCTATAAACTTCCCTCTTAGAACTGCTTTTGCTGCATCCCATAGGTTTTGGATCGTTGTGTTTTCCTTATCATTTGTCTCTAGGTATTTTTTGATTTCCTCTTTGATTTCTTCAGTGATCTCTTGGTTATTTAGTAATGTATTGTTTAGCCTCCATGTGTTTCTGTTTTTTACGTTTTTTTCCCTGTAATTGATTTCTAATTTCATAGCGTTGTGGTCAGAAAAGATGCTTGATATGATTTCAATTTTCTTAAATTTTTTTTTTTTTTGCCGTATGCTGGCCTCTCACTGTTGTGGCCTCTCCTGTTGCGGAGCACAGGCTCCGGACGCACAGGCTCAGCGGCCATGGCTCACGGGCCCAGCCTCTCTGCGGCATGTGGGATCTTCCTGGACCGGGGCACAAACCCGTGTCCCCTGCATCGGCAGGTGGACTCTCAACCACTGCGCCACCAGGGAAGCCCAATTTTCTTAAAATTACTGAGGCTTGATTTGTGACCCAAGATGTGATCTATCCTGGAGAATGTTCCATGCGCACTTGAGAAGAAATTGTAATCTGCTGTTTTTGGATGGAATGTCCTATAAATATCAATTAAATCTATCTGGTCTATTGTGTCATTTAAAGCTTGTGTTTCCTTATTAATTTTCTGTTTGGATGATCTGTCCACTGGTGTAAGTGAGGTGTTAATGTCCCCCACTATTATTGTGTTACTGTCGATTTCCTCTCCTATAGCTGTTTGCATTTGCCTTATGTATTGAGGCGCTTCTATGTTGGGTGCATGTATATTTATAATTGTTTTATTTTCTTCTTGGATTGATCCCTTGATCATTTTGTAGTGTCCTTCCTTGTCTCCTGTAACATTCTTTATTTTAAAGTCTATTTTTATCTGATATGAGTATTGCTACTCCAGCTTTCTTTTGATTTCCATTTGCACGGAATATCTTTTTCCATCCCCTCACTTTCAGTCTGAATGTGTCCCTAGGTCTGAAGTGGGTCTCTGTAGACAGCATATATATGGGTGTTGTTTTTGTATCCATTCAGCAAGCCTGTGTCTTTTGGTTGGAGCATTTAATCCATTCATGTTTAAGGTAATTATTGATATGTATGTTCCTATAACCATTTTCTTAATTGTTTTGGGTTTGTTTTTTGTAGGTCCTTTTCTTCTCTTGTGTTTCCCACTTAGAGAAGTTCCTTTAGCATTTGTTGTAGAGCTGGTTTGGTGGTGCTGAATTCTCTTAGCTTTCGCTTGTCTGTAAAGTTTTTGATTTCTCCATTGAATCTGAATGAGATCCTTGCTGGGTAGAGTAATCTTGGTTGTAGGTTCTTCCCTTTCATCACTTTAAGTATATCATGCCATTCCCTTCTGGCTTGTAGAGTTTCTGCTGAGAAATCAGCCGTTAACCTTATGGGAGTTCCCTTGTATGTTATTTGTTGTTTTTCCCTTGCTGCTTTCCATAATTTTTCTTTGTCTTTCATTTTTGCCAATTTGATTACTATGTGTCTTGGCATGTTTCTCCTTGGGTTTATACTGTATGGGACTGTCTGCACTTCCTGGACTTGGGTGGCTATTTCCTTTCCCATGTTAGGGAAGTTTTCGACTCTAATCTCTTCAAATATTTTCTCGGGTCCTTTCTCTCTCTCTTCTCCTTCTGGGACCCCTGTAATGCGAATGCTGTTAGGTTTAATGTTGTCCCAGAGGTCTCTTAGGCTGTCTTCATTTCTTTTCATTCTTTTTTCTTTATTCTGTTCCACAGCAGTGAATTCCACCATTTTGTCTTCCAGGTCACTTATCCATTCTTCTCCCTCAGTTATTCTGCTGTTGATTCCTTCTAGTGTATTTTTAATTTCAGTTATTGTATTGTTCATCTCTGTTTGTTTGTTCTTTAATTCTTCTAGGTCTTTGTTCTTTAATTCTTCTAGGTCTTTGTTAAACATTTCTTGCATCTTCTCGATCTTTGCCTCCATTCTTTTTCTAAGGTCCTGGATCATCTTCACTATCATTATTCTGAATTCTTTTTCTGGAAGGTTCCCTATCTCTACTTCAGTTAGTTGTTTTTCTGGGGTTTTATCTTGTTCCTTCATCTGGTACAAAGTCCTCTGCTTTTCATCTTGTCTGTCTTTCTGTGAATGTGGTTTTTGTTCCACAGGCTGCAGGACTGTAGTTCTTCTTGCTTCTGCTGTCTGTCCTCTTGCTCCTGGTTTTTAGAAGGAGGCTCAGACCTGGGAGTGCCCAGTCCCTGAGCCTGGAGGGCAGTGGATGAGGCAGCAGAGACCTAGGATGGCCCTTGGAGGTCTCAAGGTGTCAGGCTCTCCAGCGGGGTGGCTCGTGGGTGTTGGGCAGCTTTGTTGCAGCCTAGCAGCCTGAGCAGAGTCTCGGGAACCCTGCTGGGCTGGAGTGGACTGACTGGTAATGGTGTGAGCAGAGGCCCAGCCTCCCCACCTCACCTCCCAGCCAGGGGCCAGCCTGGGTGGGTTTGCCAGCACTGTGGCCCAAACTTAACAGCCTGAAGGACCGCCCTTGAAGAAACAAACAGCCCCAAACATGTAAAATTGAATTTCATCTTAGCCAGGTGCGTGGAGGCTTGTTGTCAGTTTTATCATGATTTAGAAAAAGGAAGAAATGAGATCTTTGCACATCGTGAGTGCCCAGGACATGGCATTCATTAGTAGCTCTGATGGCCTGATTTTGCCTACACTTATCCAGCTAGCATGCTCTTTTGTGGTTGTGGCGTTTGGGTGAGAGGCACGCCTGCTCCTGGCCATGGTTGTGGAAGGCTGACCCGAGGAAATCGGAGGAACACAGACAGGGAGGTCTTGGGGAAAACGCAGAACGGCACCCATCGTAGCTTATTCTCGTCAGCCATCCATGTGGGAAATGATGCCGTGTTCCCCTAACATGAGGTGGAAAGGAGACAAATCAAAAAGGCAAGTCAGGGAGGGTCTTCCTGTTGGTCTTGTGTGGATGGCAGCCCCACTGCTGTGTTTGAAGTGCTGCCAGGTGGGGAACCCAGGTTATGAGGACATGCTGCATGCTGGGCTCCGAACCCCGTATCTGCAAACAGCTTGCAGGAACTTTGACAGATACACAGTTGCATCCAGGAAACCATGGCCCCGTGGTCGGTCAGGACTCAGAGCATGTCATGGTCCCAAAGTTTCCTCACGCCTCTTTGCAGGTCAGCCTCTCCTCTTTCCCCAACCCAGGCACCACAGATTTGGGGGAGGAGGAATCTAAATGGTGGGAAAAGAAAATAAACAAAAACAAAGCAAGTGATTTAGGAGGGAAAATTGAGAAACAGCAGGGTACCGTCCAAGTTTCTGTTTGCAAAATTGCTTTGTGTGTGTATACATTTTGGAGAGAAGCTGGGTTTTTAGAATAGATTTGCATTTTCTTTGTGATTTTTCTATCGAGTTAGAAAGAACAGAACCTCAGTGGACAGAATCTTAGATGGCTGCCAGCCCCATGGTTCTCAAACCGTGGTCCTCAGGGTGCTAGAATTTCACAGGCAGCCTGACCTTGGGGGATTCCATATATGTATGATTCTAATTGTTAAAACATTTTGAAACTGTGTAGAAATGGCAATAAATTTTATGTTTCTCATGCCCTTGTCTTTCTTTATAGATGTGTAATTTTACTATATATATAGAAAATATTTTATCTTTATATAGTATTTTATATAGTATTTATTATATAAATAATAAAATTATCATATAAATAATATATTTTGTATGTCTATTACAGTATTTGTAGTATTCAAGATATGGTTATAAAATATATATAGATAAATACTATATATAGTAAATATATAGTATATATAGATAAATATATAGTTAAATATATAGTAAAATATACAGAAAATATAGATAAAACACTATAGTGAATGTATATTTTATGTTATACAAAATTTGTATATATAAATTATAATATGTATATTATATATGGAATGAAATACTATATATAGTAAAATTATAAATCTATAAAGAAAAACAGTCATGGTAAACATATATATTTAGTATGCATAAATAATACAAAAATATACATTTAGCATATATATATGTGTGTATATATATATATATATATATATATATATATATATTGCCAAACAACAATGCATGTTTGTCAATCTTATTTGTATGTATGATTCTGGAATTTGCACTTTTTTCCCATTATGTTTATAAGATTAATTCATTTTCATGTACAAAGCTACAGGTGATTTATTTTCTCTGCTGAATAGCATTCCATTGTAGACTACATTCTAGTTTCTTTATCCTTTAATGGTCGGTGGAAGTGTGAGTTGTTGCAGGTTTTTGGTGTTGCACACAATGCTGGTAAGAACATTCTTACACATGTGCAAGAGTTTATCTGAAGACTGAGTAATATACCTAGGACTGGAATGGATGGTTCCAGGGTAGGGGCCTCTTCAACTTTACAAGATGGTGTGAAATTTTTTCCAATGATAGGTATGTAACCGGGTCAGCTTTTTTCTGTGGAGACCCCAGAAGAAAGTTTCTACCATCGCTGTGTGTAAATTTGAAATTCTTATAGTGCTATCGTTGTTAAGAGGCTGTAGCTCAGTACTGGACGTTTAGAGTCCAGTGGCTGACCAGGACAAGTTACAGCAGCTAGGCTACTAACCCGGTGAATGACTGGGATGGATGGATCTTTATGCTTCTGTGGCCACAGTTTACTCACCTGTAAAATGGGAAAGAAATACCTGCTTCAAAGGGACTCAGGGATTAGAGAAACATGACAGCTAATTCCAGTGCCTGATCTTGGCTGGGTCCTGTACTGGAGGGAAACATACTTTGAAGGACATTATTGAGTCAATTGGTGAAACTGACAACATTGGAATATGAACAGTAGATTAGATCAGATATATTATTAGGGTTAAATTTGCTGAAGCTGATAGCTGTACTAGGTGATATAAAAGAACATCCCTGGGACTTCCCTGGTGGGCCAGTGGTTAAGACTCCGAGCTTCCAATGCAGGGGGCCCACGTTTGATCCCTGGTCAGGGAACTAGATCCTGCATTCCTTAGCTAAGATCCCGCATGCTGTAACTAAAGATCATGCATGCCACAACTAAGATCTGGAGCAGCTAAGTAAATAAATAAATCATCCTACATCCAGAAGTATTTCGAGGTAAAAGGCTGGGATGCTTGCAACTTACTCTCAAATGTATAAATAAGGATTGCAAGTGATGAAGCATGTCAGGTAAAATGTTAACGCCAGTGAACAAAAAAGATGAGAAAACCTCCTAAACTCGGGGAAGACTGGGAACAAGCACAGCAGTTTTTTTCTAGGAGCTCTAGGACTTGACACGGCATTTGGAGATGTCTGCCGAAAGAATAAATGATTGAATAAATGAACGAATGAGTAAGTTAATAAATAAAGGCTGTGATACCTTGGCTGGGCATAGATGTAGAGAACTCTTTGTGTTAACATTGACCTTTTTGTGAAGTTTGATTTTGAGTGATGGCCTGTCTCACTCCCAGAACAGAGTAGATCCCAGCACATTGTCCAATAAAAATACAATGTGAGCCATATATGTATTATAATTTTAGAACTGTCTAGTGACCACCTTGGAAGCGTAAAAAGAATAGGTAAAGTCAACTTTAGTACTGTATTTCATTTAGCCCAACGTGTTCAGATAGTATTACTTTTACATATAACTAATATTAAAATCATTGAGGTATTTTTACATTCTTTTTTTTCATTTGAAGTCCTGGCAGTCCAACACGTACCTTACTTACTGCACTTCTCAATTCAATCACTAAATTTTCATCGAAATAGTTGATCTGTATTTTGATTTCATAAAATTTACAGTTGAAAAGGTAGATTTATATACCCAAATCGTTCCAAACATACTTGAAAGTTTTCCAATAGCTGAATGAGTATGGCTTTTAAATTTAAATCAATTTAAAGGAAATAAAATGAAAACTTCAGTTCCCCAGTTATACTAGCTACCTGTGGCTGGTGTGTGCCGTGCTGGATGGCGAGGGGGTACGTGCTCCCTAAATAGGATGGATGGATGCATGCATGCATGCATGCATGAGTGGAGCTAGGCTGGTTAGCAGACCGCCCTCTCATAAGGGTTTCAGATTCAGTCAAAGGCACGTTTGTTAAAGGAGAACATCAAGTAGCAAAATCATATGTGCAATATATCCCATTTTTGTTTTTTCAAATAGAAATAAGTAAGCATTAGTATAGGCACTGGAAAAATGTATACCACATTGTATGCAGTGAATTCAGTAAGTATTCATCGAGAGGCAGGCCTGTCCGAGTTGCTGAGTTAAGGTCCCTCCCTGCCCGCACGGAGCTGCCACTCTGGCTGGGGAGACGGACAGTGGACAGATGGGTAGTGGTTGCGTGGCAGTGGGGGATAAAGCGCATTTATTGTTACAGAAGCTGACGGGGCAGAATGAAGGCAGCCCCAGACGGAGGGCCCTCTGAAGAGGACACGTCTGAGCTGAGACCTGGGAAGCCAGAAGTGGGCGCTGCGTGGGGAGGGGTGGGGAGGTTGATGCTCCCGCTGGAGGGGCGATTTGTCGGGATCGCGGGAAGAGCTCGAGTCGGCGGAGAGACGAGTCGCCTGCAGGTGGCGCTCTCGGCCCACCCTTTTCGGTCCAGGTAACGGGGGTTTCCTTTTTCAGTTGCTAACCTTGTGGGAAGCCCAGGAAGCACTTTTCTCTCAGGTGAGTTTCGCAGTCATTTCTCCAGGGCATTGTATCTGAACGGGGCTGAAAGATGGAGTCGAAGGGTCACATATGGCCCAGATCCCCCAAATCTCTTGACAGAGCCCACCTCCGCCTTCACCAAGGCTAAGCTTCCAATGGGGCGCAGTCAGGAGTCAGAGTCCGTGTTCAGCTCCACGAGACCTTGGGCGAGTTATCCGTCTTCTCTGAGCTGCTTCCTAGCTGTGAACTAGGTCAGGAACCCTGACTTTGAAACAAGATCGTGGGGTCCATGGAGCGGGCAGCGTGTCTGCCTTGGTCCTGGCCGGTCCTGCGATAACTGAGCCCAGCTGCCAGGCCCTGTAGCAAGTGCTCACTTAGTCCTCAGGACAACCCCCGAGGCAGGGATGCTGGTATCCCCACCGGGGTGGAGGCGGTCCAGCCAGCCTCCTGGCTTCAGAGGCTGTGCTCCACTAAACTGTGTTGGGCCATCTCCCTTTTTTTGAGGTGGATTCTTTCACTGGGGTCCTTTGAGAAGAGGGTGATAAGAATTGGAAAGTGGAATTTGTGATGCTGTAACCCTGAGCAGGAGGGAAGAACTGGGGGATGAGCTGAGAAAAGGATACTTCTCTGGAGCTATGACAAACCTTCCCCTCCTTGACTCGTGGTATCAGTAATTATCAAGAGTGCCTACTACAAGCCAGGCACTACCTTAAGTACTTTGTAAATTTGTCTCATTTAATCTTTTCAGCATTTTTTAACTCAAAGAAAAGTACAGAGTAGTATATAAACACCCATTCACCTACATCCAGATTTTTAAATGTTAACATTTTGCCATATTTGCCTCAAGAGTTTTCTTTCTGGGACTTCCCTGGCGGTCCGGTAGTTAAGACCACCAATGCAGGGGACTCAAGTTTGATCCCTGGTCGGGGAACTAAAATCCCACATGCCGCCTGGTGCGGTCAAAAAACAAATAATAAAATAAAAAATAAATTGATTTATCTTAAAAAAAAGATTTTTCTTTCTAAGGAACAAAAAAAAGATTTGAAGTCCCCTTTCTGTCTCTCCTAAATTTCATCTTCTCCTCCCTCCCCACCCCAGAAGAAGCCATCACGTATCTATCTAAAAGTAATACATACATTGTTCGGTATCTTTTAATGCAATTGTTATTGATTTAATTGTGGATTCACATGCAGTTGTAAGAACTAAAACACTTTGCCCAGTTTCTCCTAATGCAAAACTGTAGTATAATATCACAGCCAGGATGTAGACGTTGGTACAGTTCACCTGTTTTATTCAGATTTCCTGTTTTACCCACCCTCTTCTCTGTGTGTGTGTTATGTCTTTAAATGTACACCAGTGGTATATTATGCATAACCTGCAACATCCTTTTTCACCCAAAAGGATGTTTTCAAGATCTATCCATCTTGGCACATACTGCTCTAGTTCATGCATTGTATGAATATACTGCAATTTATCATTCATTCCACGTGGATATCAAAGTAGGGGTGTGTGTGTGTGTGTGTGTGTGTGTGTGTGTGTGTGTGTGTGTTCTGCAATGAAGCGACTTGCATTTGTCACCCCCAGCGATAGTTTAGAGGATATGACCAGAAGAGGAATCTCGGGGTCATAAGGTGTCTGCATTCCAACTTATTAGACATTAACAAATTGTCCTCCAAAGCATCTACATCAATTTGTACTCCCTCCAGCAGTGTAGGGGTATTTCTGTTTCTTTTCATCTCCTGTGCATGAAGGAGTATCCATCTCACTGTTGTTTGAACTTGCATTTCCCTGATATAAGTAGATTTCTGATTTAAGCAGAAAAGGAAATTATTAAAAGCAGCTAAAATCTCCAGGAGGGCTGGGAAACCAGGCTTAAAGCTGAGCAGACAGAAGTGTGCAGATCAGGCCAAGAGCTGGCAGTGACGACAGCATGAAGACAACGCAGGGTCCCAGATGTCGGAGCCGGCACCCCAGCACCACTGACAGCAGCCCCTGGATGCTGGTGGAAGCCCCCAGCCTCCACCCCACTTCGCTGTGCGAGGCAGGTCGTGCAGGCCGCTCGGCCTCAGGGCCCTGCTTCACGTCAGCGCAGCTGGGTGCAGCTGGGGCTGAGTGTCTGACAGTTTACCCGCACGTGGTAGGAGGACAGTCTCAAAGGAGGTGATTCCCCAAACATGGGCGGAAGACGCAGGTGCGGTATGGTCAAAAAATGACATGTCTAGCACACCCAGTCGACAGTAAGGTTGGACATCTTTTATATGTTTATTGGCCACTCAGATTTCCTTCAGTGAGTCTCTTTTGCCTCTTTGGGGTGGTTTGTCTTTCCATGTTGAAGTGGATGAGCTCTTTGTAAATTCTGAATTATAATCTTTAAGCCTATTACCTGTGTTAAAGTATGTATATTCTTCTGGGCTGTGCTGTATCTTTTCACCTTGTTTTTGGTGTCTTTTTTTTTTTTTTGGTCCATGCTGTGTGGCTTGCAGGACCTTAGCTCCCTGACCAGAGATTGAACCCGCGCCCTCGGCAGTGAAAGCGCTGAGCCCTAATCACTGGACCGCCAGGGAATTCCCTCATGGTGTCTTTTATCATGCAGGTTCATCATGCTGGCACTTAAAATTATCTATATTTTTCTTTGTACTTGTGCTTTTCTGAGTGCCTCCCTGGTTTGAGAATATGGCCAGATGTGTGATTGGGATCAGGTCTTCCACTGAAAACGACTAAAATGCTGGATAAAATGAAAGCACTATCTGGGGCTTCCCTGGGAGTGCAGTGGTTGAGAATCTGCCTGCTAAAGTAGGGGACACGGGTTCGAGCCCTGGTCCGGGAAGATCCCACATGCCTCGGAGCAACTAAGCCCGTGCGCCACAACTACTGAGTCCGCATGCCACAACTACTGAAGCCGGCGCGCCTGGAGCCCGTGCTCCGCAACAAGAGAAGCCACCACAGTGAGAAGCCCGCGCACTGCAACAAAGAGTAGCCCCCGCTCGCCACAACTAGAGAAAGCCCATGCGCAGCAATGAAGACCCAACGCAGCCAAAAATGAATAAAATAGATACAACATTAAAGAAATAAAAACTGTTAAAAAAGAACACTATCTGAGTAAATCATTGAAGAGCTGACAAGATAGTAAAGATTTGCTGCAAATAAAAGAGTTATCATCACTATAAATAAGGAATTAAAATCTGAGGGAAAGTAAGAAGAGCGCTAGAGGCATTTGCCAACCTGGTGAACTGGAGCTCAGCTGATGGCCTCATAATACATGGAAGAAGGTAAAGACCAGGGTCTGTACAAAGTTGGGAATATAATAGGAAGCCATTGTCCCTTAAAACCGGAACCCAAAGGCTATGTCCTCAGGGTAAGAGGCAGCAAAGTTACATTTGCCTGTCCCAACCACAGCAGGGGGTTATAAGGAAGGTTAACTCGATACAGAATAGTGCTGGGATGTGGGAGGCTTACCTGAGACACTGTAGCAGAAACCCTGCCTTACAGGGATCTGTAGCTCAGGTTGGGGGGCCCACAGCCTTAAGCTTCAGAAGCAAAGTGATCTCAGACTGGTAGCTTGCCTAGGTACCTAGTAGAAGCAGATGTAAATTCTTACTGCCTTTTTTTTAAGTAATAAAGGGGTTTACTCTGTTCTAACACCTAGAGGTGACTCCTTAGCTAATTAACTTTCAGTCTTTCATGTTTTCTCACGTGTGCATTTAAGATGATACATTTCCCTTTAAACATTGATTGCCTTGTTTCTAAGATAAGTAGTGCTTTCGTTGTCAATTCCAAATAATCTATTTCATTATGAATTATTTTACATTTCTGCATATATATATTATTTTACATTTCCACATATGTAGGAGATTTGGGGTAGCAGTTTGTTAATAATGTTTATTGAGGTGTAGTTTACGTAAAGCCTGCACACATAGCGTATGGATCAGAGGTCAAAGGACTTTGACAAATGCATTCACCGGTGTAACTGACACCCTTATTGAGAGAGAACATTTCTATCACCCCACAAAACTCCCCCCTGCCCTTTTCTTTTTTTCTTTTTTTTTTGCGGTACGCGGGCCTGTCACTGTTGTGGCCTCTCCCGGTGCGGAGCACAGGCTCCGGACGCGCAGGCTCAGCGGCCATGGCTCACGGGCCCAGCCGCTCCGCGGCATGTGGGATCTTCCCGGACCGGGGCACGAACCCGTGTCCCCTGCATCGGCAGGCGGACTCTCATCCACTGCGCCACCAGGGAAGTTCCCCCCCCCCCCCCCCCGCCCACCTGCCCTTTTCCATGGTAGGCAACCACCATCCTGATATTTTTCAAATCTTTGGTTTTTCATCACAAGGAAGAATGTTTTTCCCTATTTCTTTAATTTTATGTAGGATAATGGCTATTCACTAATCTTACTGTGGTATTCATTTCCTGATGTGTGTGAATCAGATCATTATCCTGTACACCTTAAACCTATACAGTGCTGTATGTCAATTATATTTCAATAAACTGGAAGAAAAAATAAAAAAGACTACTCTTTTCCCCATTGAATTACCTCGGCAGCTTTATTGAAAATCAACTGACCAGGGACTTCCCTGGTGGCACAGTAGTTAAGACTCCACACTCCCAGTGCAGGAGGCCTGGGTTTGATCCCTGGTCAGGGAACTAGATCCCACATGCATGCCTCAACTAAGAGTTCACATGCCACAATAAAGGAGCCCATGAGCCATAATTAAGGAGTCCTTGAGCTGCAACTAAGGAGCCCACCTGCCACAACTAAGGAGCCCGCCTGCCACAACTAAGACCCAGTGTGGCCAAATAAGTAAATAATAATTTAAAAAAAAATCAATTGACGGTATACGAGTGGGTTAAGTTCTGGGCTCTCTGTGTTGTTGCATTGCTCTATTTGCATTTCCTTATGACAATACCACATTACTTTGATTACTGTAGCTTTATAGAAACCTTGAAATCAGTCAGTGAGAGGCCTCTAACTTTGTTCTTTTTAAAACTTGTGTTGATTATCTTACTTTGCTTTTCCATATATATTTTATAATTAGCATGTACATTTCTATGAACAAAGCATACTAGGGTTACGATTGGAACTCCATTGAGGCTATACATCAATTTGGGAAGAATTGACATCCTAACAATATGTCAATGTAAGTATTTAGGTCTTCTTTAGTTGCCCTCAGCAATGTTTTATAATTTTCATCTTAGAGGTTTTGCCCATATCTTTAAAAATTTATCCCTACCTATTTCCATTTTGTATATTAGTGGTATTTTTAGAAAGTTTATTTTCCAGTTGTACATTGCTAGCATATAGATATACAGTAGATATTTATATTTGATGTTGTATCTTGCAACCTTGCTAATTTAGTTACTAGCTCTAGTAACCTTTCTGGATTCTAGAGAATTTACTATGTACATTACCTTTTTTTTTTTTTTTTTTTTTGCGGTACGAGGGCCTCTCACTGCTGTGGCCTCTCCCGTTGCGGAGCACAGGCTCCGGACGCGCAGGCTCAGCGGCCATGGCTCACGGGCCCAGCCGCTCCGCGGTATGTGGGATCTTCCCGGACCGGGGCACGAACCCGCGTCCCCTGCATCGGCAGGCGGACTCTCAACCACTGTGCCACCAGGGAAGCCCACGTTACCATATTTTTAATGAGCAGATTCTCTCCTATCTGTATGCATTTTTTCCTGTTTCTTGCTTCACTGTGCACTGGCTAGACCTCCAGCACAGTGCTGAATGTGAACAGTGGGAGTGTGCATGTTGGTGTCCTTCCCAAGCACTTAATATTTCAATCCAAACATTGAAAACATTCAGTATTTTATCATCCTGCCCCAGATGGCTAGCTCTTGGTTTTTTGAAGATACCTTTATGAGGTTGAGGAACTTCCCTTCAACTGCTAGTTTGCCAAGAGTTTTATAATGAATGGACGCTGACGTTTTTCCAGTGCTTTTTGTGAATATTATTGAAATGGTCACGTGGATTTTCTCCTTTGCTCTGTGAGTATGGTGTTACCGGTTGAACTGTGTTCCCGAAAAAGATATGTTGAAGTCCTGACTCTCAGGATGTAGGAATGTGACCTTATTTGGGAAGAGGGTCCTTGCAGAAGTAACCAAGGTGAGGCCATGAGGGCGGGCCCCACTCCAACATGACTGATGTCACTGTAAGAAAAAGGACACGCCGTGTGAAGACAGCCACGTGACGTGTCCACAAGCTGAGGAACACCGAGGACTGCTGGCAAACGCCAGAAGCTGGAAAGTGCAAGGAAGTCTTCTCCTCTAACGAGCTTCAGAGGGACCCTGGCCACCAACAACATGATTTCAGACTTCAAGCCTCCCGAACTGTGAGGCAAAATATTTCTGTTGTTGAAAGCCACACGGATTGTGGTGCTTTGTTAGGGCAGCCCCGGGAAACAGATACATGTGGTGAATGACCTGGACTGATTTAAAATGTTAAACCATACTTGCATTTCACTTGGTCACAATACTTTGTATGTATTACTGGATTGGATTTGCTTGTATTTTGTTAAGGTTTTCTGTGTCTGTGTTCATGAAGAATATTATCTGTAGTTTTCTTGGGATGTACTTGTCTGATTTTGGTATTAAGGTATTTTTCTTTTAATGTCTTTGTCTTATTTTTATTTATTTATTTTTTTTGCGGTACGTGGGCCTCTCACTGCTGTGGCCTCTCCCGTTGCGGAGCACAGGCTCCGGACGCGCAGGCTCAGCGGCCGTGGCTCATGGGCCCAGCTGCCCCGCGGCATGTGGGATCTTCCCGGACCGGGGCACGAACCCGCGTCCCCTGCATTGGCAGGCGGACTCTCAACCAACTGCGCCACCAGGGAAGCCCGTCTTTGTCTTATTTTGATATCAAACTTTTACAGAAAGAGTTCGGAGAAATAGTTTTTTTTTTTAAGACTGTTTTTTATGGGAAGTTTAAGGTTCACAACAAAATTGAGAGGGGGGTACAGAGAATTCCCCATATACCCCCTCCCCGTACATACGCATTGCTTCCCGCATTTTGTCATCACTCACCAGAGTGGTGCATGTATTACCAGGAATGAACCTACATCGACACATCATAATCCCTCAAAGTCAGTGGTTTGCCTTAGGGTTCACTCTTGTTTTTCTCTATTCAATGAGTTTAGATGAACTGGGGAAATGGCTTTGTATTCAAATTTTCCGTTTGTTTGTTGCTACTGTCTAGAAATACAATTGATATATGTGTATTGGTGTTGCATCCTGCAACTATGGTAAATTCACTTATTCTAGTTCTAGCTGGGTTTTCTTAGCATTTTTCATATATTTCCATATGCACCTTCCTTTCCAATCTTTATGCCTTTTTTTCCCTGCCTGCTTCACAGGCTGGGACTTCCAGTCAACGTTGAGTAGAAGGGAGAGTGGACAACTTGTTTTATTGCTAATCCTAGGGGGAGAATGTTCAGTCTTTCACTTTATGTATGAAGTCAGCATTAGACTTTCAGAGATGCTGTTTATCAGGCTGAAGAAGTTTCCTTATAATCCTAGTTTGCAGAGTTATAATCATGAATGGGTATTAAATTTTGTCAAAATTTTTCGGCATTATTTATCTTTTTCCGCAATTTATATTTTCTGCAGATGAGATGATCATATGGTTCTTTTGAAATGGTGAGTTACACTGATTTTTCAAATACGTGAACCAACGTTACGTTCCTGGCATATGCTCTGCTTGCATTCGATTGCTATTACTTTTTCCTTTAGAAGTTCAATAGAATTCACTAGAGAAGCCATCTGGACCAGGAGTTTTCTTTGTGAGGAAGGTTTTTTTTTTTTTTTTTTTTTAATTGTGGTAAAATACACATAACAGTAACCTTTTTTTTTTTTTAAGATTTAATTTTAGGGGCTTCCCTGGTGGCACAGTGATTGAGAGTCTGCCTGCCGATGCAGGGGACACGGGTTCGTGCCCCGGTCCGGGAAGATTCCACGTGCCGTGGAGCGGCTGGGCCCGTGAGCCATGGATGCTGGGCCTGTGCATCCGGAGCCTGTGCTCCGCAACGGGAGAGGCCACAGCAGTGAGAGGTCCGCGTACCGCAAAAAAAAAAAAAGATTTAATTTTAATTATTTTTGGCTGTGTTGGGTCTTCATTGCTCTGCACGGGCTTTCTCCAGTTGCAGCGAGCAGGGGCTACTCTTTGTTGTGGTGCACAGGCTTCTCATTGCGGTGGCTTCTCTTGTTGTGGAGCATGGGCTCTAGGCCCGCAGGCTTCAGTAGTTGTGGCATAGGGGCTCAGTAGTTGTGGCTCGCGGACTCTAGAGTACAGGCTCAGTAGTTGTGGCGCATGGGCTTAGTTGCTCCGCGGCATGTGGGATCTTCCCGAACCAGGGCTTGAACCCGTGTCCCCTGCATTGGCAGGCGGATTCTTATCCACTGCGCCACATGGAAAGTCCCAGTAACCATTTTTTAGGTGTACAGTTCAATGGCATTGAGTGCCACGAATTTAATGGCTTGTAACAACGAAAATGTACTGCCTGCAGGTCTGAAGGTAACAAGTCTGAAATGAGACCTAACAGGGTTAAAATCTAGATGTCGGTGGGACGGGCTCCTTTTGGAGGCTCCAGTGGAGAATCCATTCCTTGCCTCTTCCAGCTTGTAGAGGCTACTGGCATTCCTTGGCTGATGGATGCATTCCTTGACTTTCTGCTTTCAACAGCACATGGCCTTGTCCCTAACTTTGACCGTCCTTGACAATTCCTTTTGTGCAGCACCCTTGTAATTACATTGAACCCGCCCGGATCATTCAGGGCACTCTTCCCATCTCAAGATCCTTAACTGTGCACATCTGCAAAGTCCCCTTTTCCATGTCAGGTAACATATCCACAGGTTCTGAGATTAGAACCTCTTTGAGGGGGCATTATTCTTTGAGGGGTTATTATTCCATCTATCACAGTCCATCCTCTGCCCCGCAAAGATTCACATCCATCCAATATGCAAAATACATTCATCCCATCCCAACATCCTCCAAAATCTCAACCCTGTATAGCATCAACTCAAAGTCCACAACCTCATCTAAATCTTATTAGCTCACAAGTCACAAATCTCATCATCCGAATGATGTAAGTCAGGTGTGGGTTTGACTCTGTGTATGATTCACCCTGAGGCAAAATTCCTCTTCATCTGTACACTTAGAAAATAAATGATCTGATCCCAAAATACAATAGTGAGATAGGCATGGGGTAACAGTTATAGACATTCCCATTCAAAAAGGGAGAAAATGGAAGGAAAAAGAAACTGCAGTCTCAAGCAGTTTTGAAATCCAGTGAAGCAAACTCAATTAGGTTTCTTTTATTCTTTTTTAATATTTTTTAATATATATATTTTTTTGACCGAACAACTTGTGAGGCGTTAGTTCCCAGACCAGGGATGGAACCCGGCCCTCGGCAGTGAAAGCAGAGTCCTGACCACTGGACCGCCAGGGAATTCCCTCAGTTAGGTTTCAAGGAATTATCCTCTGTGGCTTAATGTTCTGTCCTCTGGGCCCACAGCTCCACCCTGAATCTTCTTCCTTTTTCATCCGGGGTAGCACATGCTTGCAGCTGAGCAGTAGTATGAGGTTGTTTCCTGCCTGTAGAGTTTTGAGGGTCAGACAGCCTTCTTTCATTTCATCCTTCTCTGTCCTTGTCAGTCGAAGCTGGCAGTGTTTCTGCTGATATAACATGCTCAAAAACCTATGGATCTCCCATGTACGTCATCACAGGTCTTTCCTGAATAATTCCATCTCTGTTTTTTGCTTCTACGGAGATGGCACACACCTAATCTTCAAAGAGCCCTCTGTGTCACCAAATGTTGTGACCTTTTGTTCCTCTCTAGGCACCAGAAAAATGTTGTTCAGCCACACCTTTGGCCTTCTCTTCAAAGCACGCTTTCCTGACAGTCTCCTAATTTTACCATCTTTTGCAATCTAAATAGGTTCTTTTTCATATAACTGTAGGATACAGTCTAGCTAAGCTTTCTGTCACTATATAGCAAGATCCCTTTTTCATACAGTTTCCAACAACGGGCCCTGCCGCTCCGCGGCATGTGGGATCCTCCCGGACCGGGGCACGAACCCATGTCCCCTGCATTGGCAGGCGGACTCTCAACCACTGCGCCACCAGGGAAGCCCCAGAGGTGACTTTAATGTCTATATTGCTACCAACAGTCTGTTTATGACAATTAGGTACCACCATCTAAAATGATGTAGGTTTTCTGTACCACAGTTAATATCCATATGCCTAGTAACAGTCTATTCAAGGCAATCAAGGCATCTTCTATGACACTTCTCAAAATTCTTCCAGTCTTTACCTAATTCCAAAGCCAATTCCACATTTTTGGATATTTGTTATAGCAATACCCCACTTCCCACCACCCGTATCAGTATTTTGTACTTTTTCGTTGCAGTGTTGCAATCTATTATTTGACTATAGCAATATGTTCATCCAGTCTGTTGTTAATAGACATTTGGGTTATTTCCAGTTTTCAGCTATTTGCATGTGGCTTCTAGGAATGAGCCTTTTTTGGTGGACATATGCTTTTATTTCTCTTGGGTAAATGTCTGGGAGTGGGATTTCCTCAAGGGTTATTCTTTTCCCACTCTTGGTCCACTGTGGACACAGCCAGATTCCAAGCTGCTTCTAAAGGCTGGTAGGTTATCCCTTCGTTAATCCTGATTTTATCTAGGAAGTTCAGGTCCATTCCCAGGACCTAAGCCTTCGTCTCCTATTGCTTTAACCCAAGTTCCTAAGACCTTTATTATTTCTGAAAGCCCTGTGAGTTGTTAGCTTCAGCTTTTGTTCATCCCTGTAACTTAAAGTTCCCCCTATATCTGGCACCTTTTCTTGCTTTTGACTGCAACTATGTATTAAAAACAGTTTTGGGGGTAAAATGTTACCTAGCATTTCTAGATGTTTGGGGAAGAGGGTGAATATGCTTCTACATCAGTTCAGACCATCATAAGAAGCCTCTGATTTAGGACTTTACCTTTGAGGGACAGCTTTTTGGAGCAAGTAATATTGATATATCCATTTTACAGGTGAGCAAACTGAAGGAAGTCAAGTAGCTTGTCCAAAGTCTAATTCGGACAGCCAACATGTTTGAGATATTTAAAGCTTCCTGGGGCTCATGAAGGATGGGAGCAAATCCCTTTACTCCAGGTAGGAATTTTAGAATGGATATTTGAGAGGTACTGCCTGAGAAGGTAACTCAGAATGTTACAGGAGGATTTGATTTCATGATCTTCACAGTATTAAATGAGATGATACTGGTTCAGCACTTAGCACACTGCCTGTAACATAGTAAGTGGTAAAAAAATGTTTGGGGGACTTCCCTGGTGGTCCAGTGGTTGGGACTCAGTGCTTCCACTGTGGGGGGCACGGGTCAGGGAACTAAGATCCCGCATGCCGTGTGGCACGGCCAAAAACCAAAATAAAGTTTGGGACTATTGATATTATTAATTAATTAATTAATTAATTTATTGGCCATGGCGTGTGGGATTTCATTTCTCCCACCAGGGATTGAACCTGTGCCCCCTGTAATGGAAGTGCAGAGTCTTAACCACTGGACCACCAGGGAAGTCCCTTGATATTATTAATGAAATTATTGTATTTTTTTCTGCTTTTAGAGTCCTTCCCCTTCCCCACAGTATGATTTACAGAGCCATAAGCAGCTTCCCTACCAAGCCTCCTAAAACAAGAGGTTATGGGTGGGGATTTCCCTGGTGGCACAGTGGTTAAGAATCCGCCTGCCAATGCAGGGGACACAGGTTCGAGCCCTGGTCCAGGAAGATCCCACATGCCGTGGAGCAGCTAAGCCCGTGTGCCACAATTACTGAGCCTGCGCTCTAGAGCCCACGAGCCATAACTACTGAAGCCTGTACGCCACAACTACTGAAGCCTGCACGCCACAACTACTGAAGCCTGCACGCCTAGACCCCGTGCTCCGCACCAAGAGAAGCCACCGCGATGAGAAGCCTGCGGACCGCAATGAAGAGTGGCCCCCGCTCACTGCAACTAGAGAAAGCCTGCGCGCAGCGACAAAGACCCAGCGCAGCCAAAAATAAATAAATAAATAAATAAGAGGTTATGGGTGGACCAGAATTTCCTGATTAAGACTTTGAAGATAAATTGCTAGCTTTGTAGCACAGGGGAAATGCCACAGGGGCTATGGGGATGGTCTCTGGTACCAGACAGCGTGGATCTGAATCCCAGACCTTCTGTCACCTAGCTCTGGGGTCTTAGTGTGTTGAAGTTCTCTGGCTGCACTGGAGATAATCATACTACTATTTCCTAGATTTATCGTGAGGAGTTGATGCGTTTCTAAAGCAAAAGCATGTATAAGAGTGCTCAGTACATAGCAGGCACATTCAGTAATGTCAGTGTGCTTAGTATTCAGTGCTGTTTACCAGACATTCCTGGCTTTCTGTCTTCCGGGGACATGGTAGTGTCCCACTTGTGGCTCGCTAGAGCCATGACACAAGTTCTGGCCAATGAATTTTGGGTAGAAGCGTTGTGTGTCACTTCTGGGCCAGAGCAGTTAAATGCTCCAGAGTACTTTCCCTTTGTCAGGATGGCAGAAATTCCAGATGGTGGCTGCCCCCTTATCCTGGGTTTCGGGCTGACGAGGATGAACATAAACCTTCGTTGTTTCAGGCCTCTGAGATTTGAGATTGTTACTGCAGCATGATTGAGCCTCTCCTGACTAACATGTGAACTACTGTTAATATTTCTAGGATATACTCCTCAAAGCATTTAGTAACTCTTTTGAAGGGTCCTTAGTAGGACTTGGAAATGCTTGCATTTTTGTAGGATAACTGATGGTAGCCCCTTTCGGCATGACCCCCTGTGTAGTGCGCCCCAACTTCAGTGCTCTGCATTCCGAGTTCTGTCAGTTTGCTTACAGAGTTCTCATTTTCCTGAATGGAAAGCAATAAAAGTGACTTCAAAAACATTAACAGTCTTAATGTAATTGGATTCTTGCCACTAATCAAAGGGTTTTAAAATTCAGAAATTCCTGGCTCCCCTGGTGGCGCAGTGGTTAAGAATCCGCCTGCCAATGCAGGGAACACGGGTTCCAGCCCTGGTCCAGGAGGATCCCACATGCCACGGAGCAACTAAGCCCATGCGCCACAATTACTGAGCCTGCGCTCTAGAGCCCGCGAGCCACAACTACCGAAGCCCACGTGCCTAGAGCCTGTGCTCTGCAACAAGAGAAGCCACAGCAATGAGAAGCCTGCGCACCGCAACGAAGAGTAGCCCCCGCTCGCCACAACTAGAGAAAGCCCGCGCACAGCAACGGAGACCCAACGCAGCGATAAATAAATAAATGAATAAATAAATTTATTTTAAAAATCAGAAATTCCGCTTTCTATTTACCATTTCCTGAATGAAACAGAAATAGTATAAGGATTAGGCTTCTCTGGCGAGGATCTAAAGAAGTTACAGGCAGGCATATTTCAGTGCACACGCTTCCCAAGCGCTCTCTCACCGTTAGAGATACCTGGCAGTGTAGCCCACAGCTTGTAAGGACTGAACTCCCTCTTCTGGAGGCATTCACAACCAGTCGCGTCGGAACCAGTGGTTCATTTTTCCTTCCACAGCACCCACGTTTCCAGCCCCAACACCCACTGCACTCTGTGTGATGTGAGAATCCTGTGTTCTGCTTCTCCATTCAATTCCAGCAGGAACTTTGGAGGGTGGGGATGTCTCCTGGTTATCCCTGTGTGGCGTCCCTTACTCTCCTCTCTCGTGCCGTAAAAAATTCCATACCTAGCAAATGCTCAGGAAATGTTTGTGAGAATAAAACAAACTTTCAACTTAGAGCAGTGGTCTTCCACCTGGGCTGCACCTTAGCATCATCCAGGGAACTTTAAAAAAAAAAAAATCCCGTGTCCGGGCCATACCCGAGACCAATTAAATCAGAACTCCTGGGGGTGGGCTTCAGGCCGAGTATATTTGAATGCTCCCCAGGTGATGAGTGCCGCCAAGATGCAGGACCACTGAACTGGAGGCCGTGTGACCATATGTCAGGGGTGTTAAAGTAAGATAATAAACGTCATGTGCTGTTATTCTTGAGTAATGTCTGACTTTACACTTGTTTAATGCTTCACAGCTTTCAAGGTGCAGTGAATGTGTAAACATTTAATAAAGATCTTCTAGTCTAGCAGGGGACAGAGATATGTATCAAATAATGCCAGGAAGTTAGAGAGAGGCGGGGGTGGGGTGGGAGGGTGGGGGAATGTGTGTGCCCCAGGCTTGGGAGGGGAGAAAGTGCCGAGCACAGCATTCGATGCAAAACCAGCCTAAAGGAAGCCCATGGTGGCAGGAGGAAACATCATCCCGCTGTGGCCTGGGAAAGCTGCTGTATGCCCACCTGTGGCAGAGGTACACCGCTTCCTCAGTTGTGCTGGGGCCGAGGATCGTTGTTGGTGCCAGCCCACAAAGAGGTCCGGTAGCTATAGCAAGGAGAACTAACTACCTGGGGAGACTGGGGCCCTTCCTAGGACCCTGACAGGGACCCTGGGCTCTCGATCGCTGTTACCAGCTCCCTGGGTGTTTATAGGTGTCCCAGTTTTAGGAGGTCCAAGGTCCTTACTTTTGAAACCAGGCCCTCCCTAATGGAGCCCTACCAATCGCTCCAGCTTCCTCTTCTGCTCCCACTTTTAGCCTCGGGAAGACCACAGCGTTTGCAGCTGTGTGATGCCTCAGGGCCTTCGTGCCTGCGGGGACCCACTTCCTCCTTCTCCTGCTGAATTCCTCATTCCTCCAGCCTCAGCTCAGGCTCTACTCATCCTGGGATCCCTTAACCCCGGCAGGGCCGGGGGAACCCTCTTGTACGGCGCTCCCACAGCCTTGTTTTGGAAGTCAGGACCCTGGATCCATTCGGGTCGCCCGTCTGTCCTCCAGACGGGGAAGGTACCAAATGCATCTTTGTATCCTCAGCACCCAGCACAGGGCCCGCCTGGCCTCCAGGCGACAGTCAGGAGACCTGAGTGAGTGAGCCAGTGAGTGAATGAGTAAGAGGGTGGTAAGTGAACGAACGACTGAATGACAGGGTGGGTAAATGAGCGAATGAGCTAGTGGGTGAATGAATGAGCGGGTGAACGAGTGGGCGGACGAGAGGGTGCGCGTGTGAATAAATGAATGAATGACTGAGTGGGTTGCCTGAGTGAGGGCAGGTGGGGACTGAACGAGTGGGCGAGGGTGCCGGCAGCGAACAGGCAGGCTGGAGCGGCGGACGCGGGAAGGCTGAGCGCGCGCCCGCACCGCGCCACCTGCCCTACCCGGGGCAGCGTGGCCTGGGCGGGACGGGGCGGGACGGGGCGGGGCGAGGCGAGGCGAGGCGAGGCGAGGAGAGGATGGGAGTGGGCGTGGCGAGGTCGGGCGTGGGCGTGGCAGGCCCTGGAGGGCGGGGATAAGCTGGGAGTGGGCGCGGTAGGCCCGGGTGTGGGCGGGGCGAGGCCAGGCAGAGCCCTGGCGGGCGCGGAGGAAGTCACGTGGCGCGCGCTCACATGACTGGCGGCGCGATGGACCTGCTACCCGCGGCGCCAGCAGCTGCAGCGGCTGAGCCGGAGGCAGACGAGGAGGCGGACCCGCCGGCGGCAGGTATGGCAGGCACCCACCAGGCCCCGCGCTGCTCCGGCCAGCGCCCCCCGAGACCCTGAGGCCTTCGGTACTCTTCCTGTCGGCGGGCGGCCCGCGCCCCGCCGGGTTCCCCCTCCCACTCCCTCGTCCACGCCCAGGAGGGCGCGTGGCCGCGCGGCCCAGCGCCGGAGCACCTGTCCGGGTTTGCGCCTCGCCGCGCGCTTCTGCCCGCGTCTCCCCGGGACTGTCCGGGTCCCTGGGGGCCGCAGGGCCCGCCCGCCCCGCGCTTCCTGCTTGCCGGCCTGCCCGCCGCGTGGGGCGCAGTCCCAGGACCTGCCGGGTCTTGGCAAGAACTCTGGCCGCTCAGGACTTTAGTGTTCTCGAACGCCAGCCTTTCGTGTTTCTCCCTGAGTGCATTTCTTAGCGGATGAGCGTGAGGCGTGCGTTTTCTAGGATGTCCCTGTTTAAAATGGTACCCCCTCTAGTCTTCTAACTGGAGGACAGATGAAGGTGGGTGTTGGTGTGAGTTACTGCTGCTTCTTGGGGGGTGGCGGGGGCCCAAGGTTGGAAGCTCCGGCTGGGCCGTCTGGCGAGGTGTCCCTGAGGAGGCCATGCTTAGAGTTCTGTAGGGCTGCTAGACACTGGATTCATTAGGGAGAAAAAGAGGCAGAAGTGGAGTGAAGCTGCTGGGGGTAGGGGTGGCGTTGCGCCGGAGTGGCCCCATTGGCATGAAGTCCCTTGGTGAGTCTGCGTCTAGGGAGCAGTCCGCACCCCGCCACCCCCATTGGTCTTTAGTTACTTTTCCTTTCTCATGTAGCTGTGTAAGGAGAAGCATATGATGGCTCTTGCTCGTGGTTAGAACACTGTGTTCATGAGGTCACACGTTCGAGCCCAGGTGGGCCAGTCGGCCCTCCTGTACCAGGCCCGCACGCTGGGCTCCCAGCGTTTGGGTAGGAATGGTTCTTCCCCCGAGGATTGTAAAGCAGCTCAGAGTTCCTGGATGTGATGGTTACTCAGGGGTCTCTTTGCAGGTACAGGGACAGCCCTGACTGTTCCTGCAGGGCTCACCCCCTGTTTGCTATTGTGGTATCATCTACCACAGCTCTCCGAGACTGGCAGCGGGCCTTCCTTGGGGCCGTGGTGATTTTATTAGCCATCCTGGATGGCAGGTGAAATGGTAGAGGAAAAAACCCCCCAAAAACCCCACAACCCAGAGGCAAGTGACTTGTCCACCGTGGGCAGTGTTAAGGGGGCATGTCGTGGTGTGGGTGGTGTTTGGAGGGGCTGGAGTCAGAAAATACAAGTCTTTGAGAATGAATTTTGTCCAGAGATGATATATGTATCTCTCATGCTTTAGCAAAGGTTTATTTTTGACTGTTGAAGAAGCAGTGGCTTATGGGCATACAGCGAATTTCCTCTTCTCTGGTGTTCTGTCCACACAGCCAGAGCCCACCGTTAGTGTTAATTGTGGGGATCGCGGGGGTCTAGGTCTTTGTAGCAGCTTTGGGATTGTCAGAAAAAATTGTGTTCACTGTGGTTTTCAGCCTTAAGGGTCTTTTGTATCATATTCTAATCCCTGGAAGCTCAAGCTATAACTGATAACTCCCTCCTGACAAATTGAACTTTCAATTGTGCAATACGTGGACAAACACCCAGGACATTATAGATTAACGTCTCACCCCATTTGCGATCACCTCCTCTTACCAGTTTGGGATGCATCCTTTCATCGCTCTTTTTGTGTCTTATACATACGTGTACTCAGACAACGTACACCTCCTTGTGTGCTGTGCCCGTGTTTCCCTAGTGTAGTGTGTTAGTTTTCTACTGCTGCTGTAACAAATTACCACAAACATAGTGGCTTAAACAGCAAAAATTTATCATCTTACAGTTCTGGAGGTCAGTAGCCCCAAACAGGTTTCCCTGGGCTAAAATCCAGCTGTGGACAGGGCTGCGTTCCCTCTGGAGGCCCTCGGGGAGAAGGCGTTTCTTGGCCTTTTCCAGCTCCCAGATGCCTTCCGCATTCCTTGCCGGAGGATCCCCTTGCTCCAGCTACCGTGGGCCACACCTTTCTTGTCCTGTCACCTCTCTGATTCTCTTTCTTTTGTTCACTTCCTCCACTTTGAAGGACCCCAGCATTACATTGGGCCCACCTGCTAATCCACATCTTTTGCCCTCCTTTCGCAGTCAGCTCATTAGCAGCCTAAACTTCATCTACACCTTTAATTCCCCTTTACTGTGGAATCTAACAGCTTCACAGGTTCCAGGGCTTAGGACGCGAGTACCTTTAGGGGCCATTATTCTGCCTTAGATACCCGTAAGGAGTGGAATTGCTGGGTCATAGGGTTGCATATTTTTTGTTTTAACAAATCCTTACAAATTATCCTTTCTGTTGGCTATTACCAATTTATACCTGTAACAGCAGTGCATCTTTTCCCCATAACCTCATCACCATTTCATACCATTTTTTTTAAAAAACTCCCTTCAGCATTAGAGAAATTAAGAACGTGTTTTATTTTTGTTTTAATTTCTATTTCTTCGATTATCAGTGAGGTTTAGTTTCTTATAATACTTTGACCTTGTGTGGCCTTCTGAACCGATCGTTCTTATTTTTTGCCCATTTTCTTAAGGGATTGTTTTTTTTCTTTGATTTTTAGCAGTTCTTTTTGTATTTTGGACATAAACCTGTGGTGGGTTTTATATTAAAATCATTAACTATCAAAATATCTGACTGGAACACTCTGTTTTCTGACTGTGCAGCATGAGAGTTTATTTCAGGGCTTGTTTAGACGTTACAAAGCTCAATGATTGTGCCTTAGAGTGACAAAGAATGAGTATGATATGTGCTTGATTGTCTAATCTGATTTTTGCGATTGCATCATACACGGATAAAAAAAATATAGACAGGTTACCACTGTGTATCCCAGCCCTGCTTTCCTACAACCCTGCAGACCTAAACTTGGTTTTTATTTATTGATTTATTTATTTATTGGCCACTCTGCGCGGTTTGGGGGATCTTTGTTCCCTGACCAGGGATTGAACCCGAGCCCTTGGCAGTGCAAGTGCCTCATCCTGACCACTGGACTGCCGGAGAAGTCCCCTAAACTTGGTTGTTAGAACAAGGGAGAATCATCTTCACTTCCATTGGAGCGCCTCATTGGACGGTACTCCATACATCCCATTCGGTTAGGAAGCTCTGAGCCGTTTGTCTTCCCAAACCTCTGGCTGCCTCCTGGTTTTCTATGGGGTCAGGCCTGAGCTCTGCTCATCCTCTGAGCGCCTCCATGACCGGCCGCACCCTCTCTGCACGCCTGCGCGGTTTCCACGCCCCTGTGCTCCCGCCACCACCCTCGCTGCTGCTGCTCTGCCTGTACACATCTGTTAGGCAAGTCATGAGCTGTCACTTGAGATGTGTGCATTTGACGGATTAAATTATACGCTTAAAGTACCATCTGCATTGGGGCAAAAAACCTTCCTGTCCATTCCTCTCCCTCCGTTACACACATTTCTGTTGTCAACTCCTGACCGGCAGAAACCGTTCTTTTTCTTTACATCCCAGTAGCTAGAATAGTGTCTGCTTTGTGGAAAGGGCTCTGATGTTGGAAAAGAATTACAGTTTTTTTTTTTCCCCCGTGACATGCGGGATCTTAGTTCCCCGACCAGGGATCGAACCTGGGCCTCCTGCAGTGGAAGCTCGGAGTCCTAACCACTGGACCACCAGGGAAGCCCTAGAATTACATTTTTATTGTCAGTGTTTTTAGGATAGAATCACATTTTAGTTTGGTAACAATGGTAGCTATGCAGATATTATTTAAATCGGTGTTAATGGTCTTTGAACTCCGTCTCTTTCTCCCTTTCACACACACACACACACACACACACACACACACAATTTGCAAGGTAAAAGGTGTCCATTTGAAGAAAGAGGAACTGAATCACTATTACGTAGAACACGTTTTGCCAGAATTTGTGGTTAGCAAGAAAGTGATGTGTTCCGGGTTGGGGAATTCTGTTTTGGTTTATTTTTTCCTTCCTAAGAAAAATGCACCAGAAAAAGAGATGTCTGGCCTGCGGTGTGCTGGGGTGACGGGGAGGGGCTGGAGTGGTGAGATGCTGGAGAGATGTGAGCCGCCTTCTGTGGCCCGCGGTGCATGTTAAGAGGAGCTGCCCTGGTGGTTAGAACCTGGGGCAAGTGAGCAGACAGGTGGCCCGGACCCTCGGGAATTCGAAGAGCTCGACCCTTGACCATGCACGTTACCCTCTGAAGAACTGTAGTGCTTTCATCCTTTGAACGTTTTTGTTGTAGAATCATTAAGAAGTCATAGCCAGACTTGGGGTAGACGTTCTTGGTGAAGGTACCAGTATTAAAACCTCACATGGGACAGGCGGGCGCAAGAGGGCCCCAGACATGACCTGTGAGTTGAGCTCTAGGGGAAGCTGAGGCCACACTTGGCTCTATTTCCTGCTGGTCAGGTTGTAGGAGGACACACGTGTCCTTGGGGTGTGTGGATAGGCATGTTGGCGGGGGCGGGGGGGTCCTTCAGCACTCTTAACTCAATTTGGAGTATGTGTGCTAAGCAAAAGGAAAGGGAAATTGCACGATTGATGAATTCCAGGGAAGCTTGGTAGGGACTGGAGACACATCTCTGAGAAGTACATTTACGTGATTTTCCGACAGTCTTCAACCTGATTTGTGCCAGTGAAGTTCTCTCTGACGAGTCTATGAGTGGACTGTAAGCAGAGCAGTAAAGTTTCATGTGGTATGTGATTTGGCACTTCGAGGAGAATGTTGCTGTACAAGTAAGATAAGCGCAAATACAAATGTCTTGCAAAAGGGAGCTCACGGGTGAGCTCGCAGCTGCTGCGTTTAGTATGTTTCCTTTTTTCCTCTGCACACGCGTTTGAGACAGTTAACCGCAGGGTGTGTTTGCGTTTGGTTTGTTAGTCTGTGCGTCTCACTTAGCGTTAGTCTACACCACTAAGAAGTTCTCATAATTCTGGATTTGATGTCTGTGTAATAATGAATCAAGGAATGTACGTTTGTGCTTTTAAAGTGCTAACGTTGTAAAATTTGATCCTTTACGTTGAATCAGTATTAAAAAATGTCCTGATGCTTGCACTTGGTAAACAGAGTTTCTCTCCTGCTAAACTAGTTCCCCAACCTAGAGGTGACTGCTGCTGTCAGCTGTGCGTGTTGAATCACAGGTTTAGTAAGCTCAGTTGTTAGGCTTTGAGAGCTACGTCCTTAGGTGATCTCTGCCATGTCCTGTTAAGTGACCTTTTGCGAATACAAGTACTGAGTCCCAGCACCCTCCACTGAGGATGTTGAAAGAAGGCAGAGAAAATACATACCATGAGACTCCTCTTTATATTAAGTTCAAAGCCATGCAGAATTAGACTCTGCTGTGTGGGTTAGAATTAGACTCTGCTTACGCAGGTGATGAAAGTATAAATGAAGAGCAGGTGAAATGGCGTGAAGATGGGGCTGTGGTCGCCTCCGATAGGAGAAAGGAGGGTCTGCGAGGTACAGGCCGTGGGGGCTTCCAAGATCCCAGCCATCTTTTAATTTTTGACCTGGATAGTGGTTCCACATGCGTTTGATACATAGTTTTGTTAAACTGTCCATAGACATTTTATACCCGCGCGTGTGTGTGTGTGTGTGTGTGTGTGTGTGTGTGTGTGTCTATTTCACAGTAGAAAATGTTGGGGGAAAACCCAGTGTGTCCCAGATCCTGAGACATTAAGTGGACTTGCTAACAACACAGTTTGACAAGCAAAGGTGGGTGCTGGGGATCTCGTTTTAAAACAGTTTTGTGGGAGTGTTGGTCTCCCTTAGTTTTCACTCTCGAGTTAATATTGGAGGTGTATTTATAATGAAATGCATGTTTTGTTGAATTGACATCCACTCCTAATCTCCCTGGCTCTGCTGTTTCCGATGTCTGTGTCTGGGTATTATTGGCGCTGGCCCGGCCTGCTGGCGAGTCCAGGTGTTCCAGTGGCCCCTGGGACCAGCAGGCAGGAGGACCGAGACCCCAGGGCCGCTGGCATCTGTGTGGCAGTGGGAGGGATGTCTGGGAAAGTCACCTGCTGTTGGAAGTATGCAACTCTGGCAGAGGCCATCTGCTGAGACAGAGAGTCAGGTGATACTCCTGACTTAGCACAGTTAATTATCTTAAGAACAGTAATTTCACCTCCCAGCTCCGGAGAAGTTCCAGTCCAGGCCGGGGGTGCAGGGATTTTCCAAGAACTGGCCACTCACTGCTGGGGTTTCACACGAAAGGGAGATTTGAAATTGCGTTATCAGCTCTTCAGGACCCAAGGACGGTCTGTACGTGTGCGGGTCTTTATCTCGTGATAGCTTCTGCACACTGAGTGTCCTTCCTAGGACGGACGGTGAAGTAGGGAGTCTTGTGGGAGTTTCTGCAAGAGGTTATAGTTTGCCTCTGCCCCGTGGAAGGGACCTGTTTCCCCTGAGAGGGTCTCTGCTGGGCGCACAGAGTACCCCATCCTCTACCCCCTTGCTGGGAGGGAGTTGTTTCGCGTGTTCTTTGCAGAGCGGTAGCGTTGTGTGGTAGCTGTGATGACTAAGCCTTTCAGAGCACCTGCTGTGTGCCAGATGCCCTTCCTCGTGCCTGACGTGTAAAGCAACTTAATCCTCTCAGTAATGCTAGGAGGCGAGGCGTCTCCCCACCCCTACTTTACAGATGGGGAAACCGAGGCACGCAGAGGCCGTAAGTTGCCCGGCACCTACAGCTAGTGGATGGCGGAGCTGGAGCGCCGTCCGGCGCGGCTCCGGCCCCCGGTGGGAGGGCTGCCCCGCGGACCCCTTTCAGGACCCCGTCTGGAGGCTTCGCTCCTGACTGCTGTAGCCAGTGCCTCCCGGACGGAGACCCTTCTGTCGTCAGGGGGTTTTTCTGAGGGGAGAGGTGGCTCCGTGAGCCTGTGCTCGCAAAGAGCACCCGAGACCCTTGTGAGGCGTCGCGTTCTCTCTTCAGAAAGGGAGCGTCAGCGCCGGGCAGCAGTGAGGGTGCGAGCTTGGGCCTCAGCCCTGCACCCCGTCTGCTGAGCATCCCCGAGTTCAGTCCCGGGAGCGGGGCGTCGGCCGGGGACTTGTCTCCAGCTGGCTTGGGCGTGAAAGCTCTCAAAGAACAGATCGCGTCACGTGTGTTGCGACCCACGGGCCGAGTTCCCCCACCTGTTTGAGATGCTCAGATCACCCTGGTTCACCGGTTTCCGAGTTCTGGGCAGACAGGCACTACGTGAGAGTCCAGTCTTCGTTGCCTGGAAACTAGGTCTCCACCATTCAGTGCAGAGGTTTGATTGTGGGGGGAAAACTGACGGACTAGTTTGCTTTCTGTGACATTTTTCACGGCTCCTAATTTGTTCATGCCAGTTTCCGAGGCCTTCCGTGTTCTGGTTGATTAATTGCATTCCTGGTCATTTACCCCGCAGGCAGCTGGAAGGCAGGGGCCTTTTTTTAAAAAAAAAATTAATTTTATTTATTTATTTTTTATACAGCAGTTTCGTATTAGCTATCTATTTTATGCATATTAGTGTATATATGTGAATCCCAATCTCCCAGTTCATCCCACCCCCTGCTCCCTCCCCAGGCCAGGGGCCTTGTCTCACTCCTTGTGACCCCTTCTGTGGATCAGTAAGTATCTGTTTCAATGGATTTAATTGTATGTCACTTGGCTTGTACTGTCGGGTGATCGCTTGGAATTTTATTAAAGGGACTGAATGAGGCTGCGAACGCAGGTCCTCCATTTAGCCTCTACTGGGATCGAGACACACTGGGTCTGCCAGATATTTTGGAGCATGTTCACTTTCATGTCTAGAGACCCTAGAAAACGTGAGTCACTTTCAGACGGAACCACCCAGGCCTGGGAGGAGGTTTTTTAAAAAAAGAAAACCAAAGCCAGATTGAATTTAGTTAAACAGAGATGAGTATTCTTTGTGGAACTTTGAACTTCTACTTTGTGAGTTATTCCAAGATTTCCCGAGTTAGCTAAAGTAGTATTCTTTTTAAACTCTGGAAAAAGTCCCTGGGCCTCCCCACATAAAAACATTCCAGAAAGGAGAGACCTAAGAGGCTTTTCGAGGGAGAGACTCAATGAACCCTTTCAGAAGCAGGTTTGGTGAGATTCACAGAGAAGCAGGGGTCCCGTGGCTGCCCTGCGGGTTCCTTTTGCTCCAAGTTGAGTCAGAGGAAATCATCTGATAGGTGACTCCTTTCGGGACTGGGCTTCAGTCTTGTGACGTCCTAAGGAAACAAACCAGTGATTTTCCCCTCTCTTTGTGCTTTGGCCCCTCGACTCTCCCTCGGGAAGGAATAGCCACTTTCAGCCGGAGAAGCCCCATTTGTGTGAACGTGAGTGATTCACGTCCCTGGAGGTCCCAGGGGCAGTCGGCGCTCTGGGGATTCCCAGCAGAGTTTAGGGAGTCACATGTCAGGGGACCCAGTGCTTGAGGGAGCCACGTCCCCTGGCCAGCAGTTCATTCGCTGTGTGGTTTCATCTGGGCACAGGTCCTGTAAAAACCAGCCGCGTGCTAGATGCCTTCACGTATAAACATATATTTAACATTCTTGTAGCCAGCCAGTAACGTAGACGGTATTGTCCTCATTTTGGAGAGGAGAAAACTGAGTGCAGAGAGGTGGGCGGCTCGCTCACAGCAGGGTTTGTGCTGAGACCCTCTGACCCCTGGCCCAGGTGTGGGGTGTGCCTGCCCCTGCGCCTCTCCTCGTTGTGGGCCTCGAATGAGGCCCTGTGAGTTAAGGAGGCAACAGGGATCTGGTGTCATCGGGTAACCTGATGCAAGTTCAGGCCCCACGTGTCACCTGGCTGACTCTGACCAGGCAGGCGGGCCATGCTGCCGGCTGGGCCTCCAGTTTTCACGTCTGTGAAATGGGGTCACAGTACCTACTTAGACTGTTTGTAGGACTCAAGAGGTGTTATATAAGCACCCAGAAGGTTCAGACACTGGTCATGGCCCTTGCTGTAGTGGTGGTCGATACGGCACACAGCCGTCCAGGTGACCGTCTTCTTCCCTGCCTTTGAATTCATGGGAAGGGGTAGAAGAGGGGAAAGCACTTTATTCAGGGGAACCGGACTGGTTTCTTAGCTCTCAGTGGCTGCTTCCACTTCGACTGACTTGCAGCTTCAGGCCACCCCACGGAGGTCCACAGGGTCCTGAGTGTGGCCACTTGAAGTTTCTGTGGCAACATCACCAGCTCAAATTTTCTTACCTGTGCCTGAAACCCAACCAAAGGATGTCACAGGTAGATGGTATTTTCCCTTCTTAGCAGACACCTTCTTTAAGATTGCGGGCTGTGTTCCAGGCACAGTGCTGGGGTGGGAGGATACTTAGTTTGTATTCACAAGAGCTAGAGAGAAGAAGAGAAGGAATTCATAAAGCGTTTTTAAAAGCTTTATTGAGATACAACTCACCCATTTCAAGGGTACAGTTCAGTGATTTTCAGTGTGTTCCAGGAGTTCCGCAGCCTTCGCCACAATTGATTGTACAGCACTGTCATCATCCCGTACCCGTTAGTAGTCACTCCCCATACCGCCAACCCCCTCTTCCCCCAGCCTAGACGACCACTGCTCTTTCTGTCTCTGTAGATTTGCCTGTTCTGGAAATTTCATATAAATAGAACCATGTAATTTGTGGTCCTTTGTGACTGACTGTTTCAGTCAGCACAGTGTTTTCAAGGTTCATCCATGTTGTAGCGTGGGTCAGCACTTCATTTCTTTTTATGGCTGGTTAACATTTCGTTGTATGGATAATTCACATTTTACTTATCCATTCATCAGTCCGTGGACATTTGGGCTGTTTCCATGTTTTGGCTGTTATGACTAATGCTGACGTGAACATTCATGTACAAGTCTCCGTGTGGGCATAGGGTTTCATTGTTCGTGGGTGTACACCTAGGGGTGGAATCATTGGGTCACATGGTAACCCATGTTTAACCTTTTGAGGAACTGCCGGACTGTTTTGCAGCAAACTTTGAGGGTTCTGACTTCTCCACATCCTCACCAACATTTGTTATTGCCGTTTTGATTATATCCATCCCAGTGGGTGGAATCTCATGTGGTTGGTCATCTTTTCATGTGCTTGTTGGCCTTTTGTACGTCTCCTTTGGAGAAATGTCTATTCAAATCCTTTGTCCATCTTTAAAATTAGGTCTTTAAAATTTGTCTTTTTTTTTTTTTTTTTTTTTGCGGTACGCGGGCCTGTCACTGTTGTGGCCTCTCCCGTTGCGGAGCACAGGCTCCGGATGCGCAGGCTTAGCGGCCATGGCTCACGGGCCCAGCCGCTCCGCGGCACGTGGGATCTTCCCAGACCAGGGCACGAACCCGCGTCCCCTGCATCGGCAGGCGGACTCTCAACCACTGCGCCACCAGGGAAGCCCGGTAATTTGTCTTTTTGAAAAACTTGAGTTATAAGAATTCTTTATGTATTTTAGACCCAAGTCCCTTATCAGATACGTGGTTTACAGATGTTTTCTCCATTTCTGTGGGTTGTCTTTTTACTTTCTGCATGGTATCTTTTACAGCACACCAGTTTTTAACTTTGACGAAGTTCAGTTCATCTATTTTGTTCTTCAGTTGATGCTTTTGGTGTCATTCCTAAGAAGGCTTTGCCTAACCCAAGGTCATAAAGATTTACTCCTATATTTTCTGCTGAGAGTTTTGTAGTTTTAGCTCTTACATTTAGGGCTGTGGTCCATTTGGAATGAGTTGTTGTGTATGGTGTGAGGAAGGGGTCTGGTGTCCTTCTGTGGCATTTGGAAACCCGGTTGTCCATCATAAAGAACTCTTGGGGTGCACGTGCTGTGTGCCACCCTGTGCTAGGCGGTATTAGGGAATCAAAGCGCCCTGGAGGGGGTTATGTGGTGTGTGGGAGAAACCCGGGACCGAGATGGGTTAGGAAAGCTCAGCTAGGGCGTCCAAGCCAATCACGAGTTAGGAAAGCTCAGCTAGGGCGTCCAAGCCAATCACGAGAGCAGGAAGAGGGGCAGCGACTGCAGCTGGGGCCTGGGAGACACTTCCCTGCTGAAGGGGCGTCTGAACTGAGCTTCGGAGGCTGGCCGGGATTCAGTTTGGGAATTCTCAGCTAATGAGTACCAGAGGGCTTGGAGGGACCTTAAGAGAGAGTTTATATCTTGCTTCAAGGTAAAAACACTTAAACCTTCGCAGGAAGGTGAAAAACCTTCGTCTCTTGCTGTGTAGGTTGGTTACCCTCAAGGCACGTTACAGCTTTCTGTAATCAGGGGTTTTGCCTTCTCTTCTTTGGGGAGATAAAAGGATATAGCTGTAACCTGGTAGAGAGGCCATGGTGGGGGGTGGGAGGATGTCACCGCCAGCTTGAGGGTGTCACTGCTCCAGGGCTCCGCGGGGCCGTGCGTGTTAACAGCTGTCCTGTGTGAGCAGCTCTTCCTTCTTGCTGCAGCTCACCGAGGCGCGGTTCCTGTCACTGGTGAGACCTGAGTGCGACTTGCGTGGGTGGGGCGGACATGGGGCTGGCACCCTGCCTAGGGGAACACAGCAGGCCTTCTTGCTGCCACGAATCGGAGTCCTTCTTTCCATGCGCAAATGCTCACTGAGCGCTCGCTGTGTGCCGGGCACTGTTGTCGGTCGCTGGGATACTAACTGTGAACCATATAAACAGAAAGGCCTGCTCTCGAGGGGCTGATGTTCTCGTAGCGGGAGGTGGCCAGTACTCGGCACACGCAGGGAGTCGTTGACGCAAGGGGACGGCTAGGGCGCAGGGCCGTTGTCCCTGAGGAAATGGCACTGACAGTGAGTTTTGCACCAGGATTCGAAGGAGGTGGCCTGGTGGATTTCTGGGAGGAGAACCCTGGCAGAAGGGACGACAGGTGAAGGCGCCCGGGCCAGCAGCGGCGCGCTGCGTTCACGGGGCGGCCGGGCAGCTGGTGTGGCTGGAGAGAGGGGAGCAGGCGGGTGGGGGATTTGCCGGCCGAGAAAGGTGAAGGGGCGTTTTGGGGGGGCGGTGGTGGAGCTGGGGAAACCCCGCGTTCGGAGCTATTCTTAGCGGTTGCCATTCTGACCCTCAGTTAGGAAACTTTAGTTTTTTTTGTAATGCTGCCAGGAAACACGCACAGATCACTGAGGTGACTGCAGTGACTCTCCAGGGGGGTTTTCTGAAGAGCGTGCTGGTGATGTAGTGTGGTTCACGTGGGGAGATAAAAGCCTTTTGGGAAGCGTCTGTGAGCAGGAAAAAAATGTGGAATTCTTTAGGAGTGGATTCTAAGGATAGAATAAAAAATAGGGCAAACTATTTTGTGAACAGTGATATTCTTCATGCTGTTTTTAAGAGCAGAAAGCAGTTAGGAGAACGGCTAAGTGATTTTGAGTTCCGTATCTAAGTTATTATTCAGTCTTTACAGGTAATAGTCTTAATACCTTCGAAAATACGGAGCAGTGTTGTAAAAGGAGAGAACTCAAGGTAAACATGGCAGATGAATTGCGACTGTATTCAAGAGTCAAGGGCCCAGAAGGGCGAGGAAAACCGGACGGAAAGAGTGAGTGTCGGCCAGCACGGGAGGCAGCTGGAACCCCTGCTGCTGGGAGCGTAAACTGGCTCAGTTACTTGGAAACTGGAATTATTTACTGAGCTGCACATACGAAACCCCAGGATCCAGTAATTTCACTCTCAGGAATGTACCGAACAGAAATGCGTACATGCGTCTGCCAGCGTGCCGCTGCTGGCGTGTGCGTAGCAGCAGCGTGTGAAGCTGCCCAGACGCCGCGCGGCCGCAGGATGAGTAATAGGCCCTGGCTGATCACACCGCGGGATCCACAGCAAGAAAATGGACCGCCTGTACCCCGTGAGCCACGCGGACGGGTTGTACACACCAAGAGTGGAAGAAGTCAGAAACAGAGGAACTCAGGGCTTGAGTCCACGTGTATGGTGTCAATAAAGAGTCAGGCAGAGGTAACCTGTGGCTTTAGAAGTCTCTCCCTCGGGGAGAAGGGAGCGTGAGGGGTACCTTCCTTTATCCAGGTGCTGTTACCCTGATGTGTAAATTCATTGAGCTGAACAGTTTTGAGATGTTCGCTTCTCTGTAAGCGCGCTCTGTTTCAATATAAAAGGGTTTTAAAAGCCAGTGGGAAAAGAAAGGAATTGTATGTTTATTGTACATAATGAAACACAATGTTTGCATGGGCTTCCTGGACACTTATGTAGAGAAAGTGCACAGACCTGTCTGGAAATCGTACCCATCAACTCTAGGATAGTGGTTACTTTGGAAGAGGAAAAAGGGGGTCAGGAGGATGGTGTGCATCTGTAACATTTTGTTTATTAAAAATTCTTTTCAGCAAAAAATAGGGCACAATGTCCTCTTTAGTGAAATCTTGGTGGATACATGGGTTCTGATATTTCCTGTATTTTCATGTATGTTTGAAGTATTTCACAACAAAAATACATGTGTTTAAAAGGATAGGATTGAAGTGAAACAGTTTTCAAAGTGATTATCTGACTGGCTAGGAATTTAGGAGGTTTTTGCTTCTACAGAAAAGTTGAAGGAAACGGGGTCATCGAAGCTTGGAAACATGCTTGGTATTTGAAAATTGTGTCATATCACAACCCTATACACGTGGAGGATAATGCACACAATGAACACGGATGTATATAGATTGTTGGGTTGGAGAGATGTTATTTCAAGTTTTTTTTTTAAATGGATTTTTAAAAATTTATTTATTTATTTATGGCTGCATTGGGTCTTCGTTGCTGCACGCAGGCTTCAGTAGTTGTGGCTCGTGGGCTCAGTAGTTGTGGCTCACGGGCTCTAGAGCACAGGCTCAGTAGTTGTGGCACATGGGCTTATTAGTTGCTCCGCGGCATGTGGGATCTTCCCGGGCCAGGGCTTGAACCCGTGTCCCCTGCATTGGCAGGCGGATTCTTAAACACGGCGTCACCAGGGAAGTCCCCTTATTTCAAGATATTGTAACGTTACATAAAATAGGTTATTAAAAGAAAAGTAAACCTTAAAGTTGATGAAATTGAGGCCATGCACAGTTTGTTCAGTTGAGCTCCTGAGTTAGGGACAATCAAAAGCTGGCTGGTGACGGATCGCTTTCTAGGGCGAGCTGACCGCAGGTGGGCAGCTCTGCTTCCTGGCGTTTGGGGGGTGTTCCTGACATTCCCTGGCCATGGGGCTGCTGGATGCTCATTTCTGAGGCCATGGCCACAATAAGGATGAGGAAACTTCTGCTTCCATTTCCTGAGAACAGGTTGTTAACTGCAGAATAACAGTGTAGCTTAGAGAAGTTTTCAAAGGTTGAAACAGTTTCATGAGCCTGAGAAGGAATATTCAGGTTGAAAATGGTGTCTGCTGACCCCGTTTCATGTTATTTTGGTGAAAAGGTTGTCGTCTGGAATGTCGTTGGTTCCGCATCTGACGAGTGCAGAAAGTACGGTGGCAGCATTTGTGCACATCTGCGTTTTGTTAGATGGGGGACACGGGTCTGGGTGAGGCCCTGAATTCCTCCCCTCTGGTCGCCCTGTGACACTGGTTCTCGCGCTGTGGCCCCTGGATCAGCAGCATCATCTGGGAACTTGTGCCAATTTCAGATTCTTAGGCCCCGCCCTAGACTCTGGGACTGGGGCCCAGCAATCTGTGTTTTTTTAAGTGTAAAATATACATAATGTAAAATTTTAACCGTTTTTAGGTGTACAGCTCTGTGGCATTAAGTACATTCATATTGTCGTGCCTCCTTTGATACTATCCATCTCTAGAACTTACTCATCCTGCAAGATGGAAACTCGGCCCCATTGAACACTCCCTCTCCATCCTCCTGTCCTGCAGCTCCAGGTCCCCACCGTCTGCTTTCTTTTTCTATGAATTTGCTCTAGGGACCTCACGTGAGTGGAATCATACATTGTCTTTTATTTTATTTTTTTGCGGTACACGGGCCTCTCACTGCTGTGGCCTCTCCCGTTGCGGAGCACAGGCTCCGGACGCGCAGGCCCAGCATCCATGGCTCACGGGCCCAGCCGCTCCGCGGCATGTGGGATCTTCCCGGACCGGGGCACGAACTCGCGTCCCCTGCATCGGCCGGCGGACTCTCAACCACTGTGCCACCAGGGAAGCCCCATACATTGGCTTTTTGTGTCTGGCTTATTTCGCTGGACATGATGTCCTCAAGGTCCATCCACGATGTAGCGTGTGTCAGTACTTCCTTCTTTTTTAAGGCTGAATAGTGGTCCATCGTGTGGATGGACCGCATTCTGTGGATGCATTCATCTGTCCGTGGACACTTGGGTAGTTCCACCTTTTGACTACTGTGAATAATACTGCATTGAACATGGCTGTGTAAAAATATGTCTTCTAGTTCCTGCTTTCAGTTCTTTTGGGTACAGACCCAGAAGTGGAATTGCTGTCTCCTGTGGGGATTCTATATTTAATTTTTTGAGGAACTGCTGCACTGTTTTCCACGGTGGCTGCACCAACTTTTACGGTCCCACCAGCCACACACAAGGATTCCAATCCCTCCACGCCCTTGCCAACACTTTTCTTTCTTTTTTTTTTTTTTTGCGGTACGCGGGCCTCTCACTGCCGTGGCCTCTCCCGCCACGGAGCACAGGCTCTGGACGCTCAGGCCCAGCGGCCATGGCTCACGGGCCCAGCCGCTCCGCGGCATGTGGGATCTTCCCGGACCGGGGCACGAACCCGCGTCCCCTGCATCGGCAGGCGGCCTCTCAACCACTGCGCCACCAGGGAAGCCCCCTCTTCTTCTTTTGGTAAGAGCTGTCTTAACCTCCAGTGTGCGGCGAGCCCGCAGGTGATCCTGAGGCGTGCTCGGTCTGGAGACTTCAGCTCCTGTGGCTGTGCTGTGTCTCGCTGGTCCCTGCCCTGCCCGCGTGCTGGTGAACCAGCAGCCGAGGATGGCAGTGGCGGTGGAACCCTGAGTGTGGAGTCCCTCAGAAGACATGTTCGTATGCACCTGCCACTAAACGAAGAAAATAGGGACCTTCCGCACTGGCTGCCTTTGGGGGCCACGTGACCTCTCATGGCTCGAAAGGCGCTTCACACTGAGGGGTGCTCTGCCAGCAGGGAGGACCCCAGGCTGCCTGGGCTGAGCGGGGTTAGGAGGTTCTCCTAGTGCTTAGAGCAGCGCCCCACTTGAGCCGGCATGGATCGTGTGGGGCAGCCCGGCTGGCCTTGGCCCCCGTGGGTGGCGCCCTGTGCTCACTGTGCGGGGTCTCCCAGTCTGGACGTCCACGTTGGTCAGCGTTTGCTGAGGTTTGCTTAGATAAAGCAAGGGTGGGTGCGAGACAGAGTGGTTTATTTAGCAAATCCTGTTTGTCTCCCAAAGCTTTGTTTGGGAGTAAGGGCCCCAGATGTTAGCTGCTAACAGAACACGTGGGGTTAGACGTCTTGGGCTGCATCCCAGTGGCAGGATTACTGCCTAAAGGTTCTCATGGAAGTGTGTTGGGAAGGATAGTCGGTCTGTGTGTGTGTTTGAAGTTTCATTGCTTTGATTTGCGGATAACCGACTTGGAGAATCCTAGAATCTCAGAGCTGAATGGGTGTCAAATACTCTAGCTGGATGTTTCGCTTTCCATGCTGTGTGACCTTGGGGTCACCCAGTGCGCTGGTGGCTGGCCTGGGAGTGATGCAGCTCCTTGTCACTGTCACCCTGGAGCCAGCGGAACGAGATATCCGGGGGGGGGGGAGTGTGAGGCTCGGCCACACTGACCGTGAGGCCCTGACCCGTGGGCCAGCCCAGAGAGCCAAGGGCCCCACACCTGTTGTTGTGGGGGAGCACGTGCTAAGTTTTGCTCAGCAGACTTAGAGACTCTCTTGGGATAGGAACACATGAGGTCTGGGCTGGAGCCAAGGGTTCCCGAATGTGTCGGGGAGCTGGTTATCTGAGCTCTGCTGTCTCGTTCTGTGCCCACAAGGGCCATCCGTGTGGGCCAGCGTTAGCCCGATTCTCAGCCTGCGGGTCTGAGAGCTGCTTCCTGGCCCAGTGTCAGGACAGTGGGTGGCTTTTCAAGGCCAGGGCTTCCGACTCCAGGGGACCCCATGGTAGAGTAGTTTTGTGCTGGGAAGTTTGGAGGGGACACCCTTGGAGAGGCCTGTTGGAAAGCTCAGAGGCTGTCACTCGCCAGCCACACTGCTGGGGACGTCGGAGGCTGGATTTCCGCCCATGTCCGTCTAAGGTCAGAGCCAGCCTTTGCCCACCACCGTTCATCAGGGGCCTGGCTGGCCTCTCTTGTCCGAGCTGTTTCATCTCTGAGGGGGCTGGCTTGGGGGACGGTGCCTCTTCCAGGCCCTGGTCTTACGGGGCTGCTTAAACTGGTGTAGGAGGCTCCACTTGATAAGAGTCTTAAAGTCCTGCCGGTGACCTTGACATCGACACCCTTGGTAAACCAGAATCTCCTCCCTGCATTCCTGCCCTTTCATCAGTGTGTGGTCCATCACATGACAGTGCGGCCTGTCTGAAATGGCCTTTTTCCCTTCTTTTTTGCTCTTCAGTTTTTTTTTTTTCTTTGAAAATATGGGTGTCTTAGTTTAGTAAATTGATGTTTGGGATGGTGGCTTTCTTGTGATTGAAACTTCTGCAAAGGGGTTGTTCTCAAGGTGGTTGAGAGTAATGTCTTTGGTTTAAAATGTGTCTTTTGAGTTGTCTTTTAAATCCTCCGGCGATCAGAGTTCACATTTCTCAGAAGCATGTGATCATTGGGTAATCATTACTGAGCTTACATTCTGTCTTGGGACGTGATCTTATTTTAATCATCAGGAAAATCATAAAGTTTTCTCTATTGAGCATGTATGAGTTTTTATCTTACATGAAAATGTTAATAGAGGCTCCGGTGCTCTTCCAGTGATCTTTCCCCCATTAATTGAAGTCTTCCTCCGTTCTTTTGTTACAGCTTTCTTCTACATCAAATAAGTATTTTCTAGTGTTCCATTTACATTCCCACATGGTTTTGGCTATTATACTTTTTGGGGGTTATTTTCTTGGTGATTGCCGTGGGAGTTACAGCTCCCATATTTATAACAGTCTAGTGAGTCGTTTCTCTCCTGTTGCTTTCAGGGTTTTCTCATTGTACAGTGAGTCTAGTGAGTCGTTTCTCTCCTGTTGCTTTCAGGGTTTTCTCATTGTACAGTTTGAACAGTTTCATTATGATGTGTCTAAGTGTGGATCTCTTCAGTTTATCCTAGTTGGGATCTTCTGAGTTCTTGGGTTATTTAAATCACATTTGGCCATTACTTATTCAGGTGTTCTCTCTAAACCTTTCTCCTTTGGGGATTTTTGTTATGATTATGCTGGTATGCTTGGCGTGTCCCACACGCCTCTGAGGAGCGGTTCATTTTTCTGCATCCTTTTTCCTTTCTGTCCATCAGACCGGAAAAAACAATCTCAATTGACCCAACCTCAGGTTTGCTGGTTCTTCTTTCTGCTCACTCCGATCTGCTGTTGTGACTCTGGTGAATTTTTCAGCTATTGAACTTTTCAGCTCCAGAATTTTTATCTGTTTCTTTTTTTTTATAATTTCTGTCTGTTTATTGATATTCCCTGTGAGTGAGATGCTGTTCTCATACTTTCCCTTAGTTCTTTAGAGATGGTTCCCTTTAGTCCTTTGAACGTATTTCAAATAGCTGATTTAAGGTCTTTAATAGGTTCAGTACCTAGGCTTTTTCAAGGACAGTTTCTGTTGTGTGTGTCCCCCCCCCCCCTTTGGTACTGCCTTCTTGTTTCTTTGCATGTCTTAGAAACTTTTGTTGAAGACTGGACAATTTAAATAATGTAGCTGACACTTCCCTGGTGGTGCAGTGGTTGAGAATCTGCCTGCCAATGCAGGGGACACGGGTTGGAGCCCTGGTCCGGGAAGATTCCCACATGCTGGGAGCAACTAAGCCCGTGTGCCACAACTACTGAGCCTGCGCTCTAGAGCCCGTGCGCCACAACTACTGAGCCCACGAGCCACAACTACTGAGTCCGCGTGCCACAACTACTGAAGCCCGCGTGCCTAGAGCCCGTGCTCCACAATAAGAGAAGCCACCACAATGAGAAGCCTGCCCACTGCAGCAAAGTGTAGCCCTAGCTCGCTGCAACTAGAGAAAGCCCTCATGCAGCAACGAAGACCCAATGCAGCCCAAAAATAAATGTTAAAAAAAAAATAATGTAGCATCTCAGGAAATCAGTTTTCCCTCCAAGGTGTTGTTGCTCTTTGTTGTAGCTTGTTTGTTTAACAACCTTTCTGGACTAATTCTGTAAAGTTTATAGTGTGAGTTTCCTGGGGCTGCTGTAAGAAAGCACCACAGAGTGGGTGGCTTAAAACAACAGAAATGTCTTGTCCCACAGTTGTGGAGGCCAGAAGTTTGAAGTCAAGGTGCCAGCAGGGTCATGCTCCCTCTGGAGCCTGTCGGGGTGGATTCTTCCCGCCTCTTCTAGCTCCTGGCGGTGGCCAGCCATCCTGGGCGTTCCTGGGTCTGCAGGTGCAGCTCCTCAGCCTCTGCCGTCCTGTGGCCTCCTGTCTGTGTGTCCATGTGTCTGTGTCTTCATGTGGCCTCTTCCTCTTATAAAAACTCCGGTCATGTTGGATGAAGGCCCACCCCACTCCACTCTGACCTCATTTTGACTTAACTAATTATTGCATCAGTAAATGTACCCTGGATTGCCACAAACCTTTAGTCACTTCCCAGTGTTCTGAAAAAGCTGATTTCTGACGATTTTGCTAGTGTCCTCGTTGCTTTTGTGGAGGAGAGGATTTTTTGGCGGTCCTTACTCTGCCTTTCTTATTGATGTCGCCTACCTTTTATACTTAAAGAGTTTGTAGAGATATCATTTACGTGCCAGGCGGTTTACTCATTTGAAGCATGTGATACGGTGGTCTTTAGTATATTTACAGTTGCGCAAGCATCGCCGTAGTCGATTTTAGAACATTTTATCGCGCCTCTTCACCAGTCACTCCCCCACCTCCCCCCATCCCCTCCGTGCCCCGCACCCCCCCCACCCTCTCCCCAGCCGCATGCAAGCACTAAGCTACTGTCTGTTTCTGTAGGTTGGCCTCTTCTGGGTGTTTCAGGTAGATGGAATCATCCCATATGTGGTCTTTTATGACTGGCGGCTTTTCACTTGCTGTCACGTTTTCAAGGTTCATCCATGGTGTAGCATGAATGTGTACATGCTGAATAATATTCCATTGTGTGCATAGACCGCTTTTGTTTATCCATTCATCAATTGATGGACATCTGGGTTTTTCCTCTTTGGCTCTTATGAGTCATGCTGCTGTGGACATTTGTAGACAGGTCTTTGTGTGGACACACACGTTCATTCCTCCTGAGTGTATACCTAGGAGTGGAGTTGCTGGTTCATAGAGTAACTCTGTTTCTAACCTTCTGAGGAACTGCTAGACCGTTTCTGAAGGCAGCTGCACCTGCCAGCATATGTGAGGGTTTTCCACATCCTCACCAGCGCACAGTGTAATCTTTTTTTTGTTGTTTTTTTAATTGGAGTCAACATAGGGCATCATCTTAGTGTGGCTGTGATTTGCATTTCCATGACGGTTAGTGACGTCGAGCATTTTTTTCTGTACTTCCTGGCCATTTGTACATCTTTGGAGAAATGTCTATGTAAACCCTTTGCCCATTTTTAAATTGGATTATTTGTCTGTGTTTTTACTGAGTTGTAAGTTCTTTGTATATTCCAGATATAAGTCCTTTATCAGATGTATGGTTTGCACATATTTTCTCTGATAAAAATATTCTCCCCCATTACCTTTTTAGCTTTATTGTTTCCTGTTTTTCCACATATTCTGTCCTCTAGTTAAGATTTCGCTTTTCCCCAGAGGTGCTGTATTTCCCTCCTGGAAATACAATAAATAACAGTAAAGAGTCACTCAGCAAACATTCCTTGAGCCCCCGTCGTGTGCCAGGCTCCCCTCGCCCTCGCCGGGACATACCTGAGGACGAAGCTGAGCGGATCCCTGCCCTTCCGGAGTTTGCGCCCTAGGGCTGTGTCCTGAGTCTCAGGGCGCTGTTAGGGTTATCGTGGGCTGATTCCCACTCTCCCCAGAGTTTGGATATTTATAGATTGTGCCTGGCAATGGTGGACACAGCTGTTTTCTGTGTGGATGAATTAATGAGCTCAGGTACCCTGTCTTATTCATCACCGTGTTCCCTGGAGCTGGTACTTAAGAAACGCTTGTTGGCTCCTTGAGGATTTCCGTGGTCCCCAAGGAGACTGGGTAAACACAGCTTTAAGGCCCCTTTCCATGTAAAAATATTTTTACATGGAAAGGGGCTGGGCTCTTGGGATGACTTCGGAGAACAGGTACATTCTAGAGCTGTGGTCTCCACACATTTTTAGTCATTAAGGTATTGGGGACTGCCAGTTGGGGACACCCCCCATATACACACTTCATATACAGACACTTATGTACACACACTCATACATGTGTGCACACATGTACACATACACGCTTAAACATACACACACACCTCATATTCAAACTCATACACACGTACACACTCACGTATGTATGCACTCGTACACACAGCCCCACATGCAACACCTGTACACACACTTATACACATGTACACAATTTATACATATGCATATTTTAGTAATTTGTATGCATGTACTACACTCTACTACTCTTATGTACATTATAATATAAATTAAAAAGGAAGAGATAGAAAGTACAAGTGCAGTGAAAAAATTCAAAAAAATAAAAACGTAGAGTTGCTGATACCTTCTTCCTGCACTTGGTGGATTGTCGCGACCCTGGGATATATGCCCTCACTTGAGAGCAGCCTGCGTTAGAGCACATGACATTTAGTGTTTTTTATTTATTTATTTATTTATTTATTGATTGATTGATTGATTGATTGGCTGCGTTGGGTCTTCGTTGCTGTGTGTGGGCTTTCTCTAGTTGCGGCGAGCCGGGGCTACTCTTTGTTGTGGAGCACAGGGCTCTAGGCATGTGGGCTTCAGTAGTTGTGGCACGTGGGCTCAGTAGTTGTGGCTCAGGGGCTCTAGAGCTCAGGCTAAGTAGTTGTGGTGCACGGGCTTAGTTGCTCCGTGGCATGTGGGATCTTCCAGACCAGGGCTCGAACCCTTGTCCCCTGCACTGGCAGGCGGATTCTTAACCACTGCGCCAGCAGGGAAGCCCGACATTTAGTTTTTGTATGGAGTTTTGAGGCCCTTGGGGGTTCCCAGATACAAGCTTAGCCCTTGTTTATTTTCTTAATCTTTAAGGTCAGTTCAAGGCAGCTATATTTTAAATCCTAAAATGCTGAGTGATTTCACAGATGAAAAAATCTGGTCATTAATTCTGTATTAGAATGTAAACCAGAATCTTGCACTGAAGAATTACTTTAAGAAGTAAATCATAAAAAGTGATACAATGACGTTGTAGAAAATTGAGAAGGTGGAGAAATGTGATCTACCCTTTGTTCTATTTGTTTATAGCAGTGTTACTTGGAATGAAACCTTTTTCCCCCAAGGGATACCTTAACCTTCTTTTTTTAACTGAAAAGAACCCTTTTTTCTTTAAAGTTCTAAACTCTTCTCTGTACTAAAAACCAAACTGACCTTTTAACAGGGTTTCTGTGTTTGTTGGCAGGCTGTTAGATATAAAATCTCTGAGTTGTCTTTCCCTGTCCTGTGAACGATACGTGGGTGACTTCTTGTGTCTAAGGAGCTGAAGTTGTAGGGCTTAATGCTTTGATCTGTGTGAGCAGGAGCTCTAGCTCAAGCGAGCATGCAGGTTCTCACACATTAGAATGATTGTGGTGGCAGGGACGCAGTGTGCTTTGATTCTGGAAATGCCGGCACGTGTAGAAGATCGGATGGCCCATTTCTCTGTTTTAACCGTTTTCTTGACTCTGGAGAAAAGGAGGGCTCTATTTTTGCACATAACTTGTAAATATTTCACTTCTTTTTCTCTGCCCAAGTTGAAAACTAGACTTGCCCGGTCCTGGACATGTGGGCGTGTTTGCTGATTCATGGCGTGGTGGTTTATGAGAGAGGAGGACGTGGCCGAGTGGACCCCCCAGCCTGAATGAATGAGCGTCACCGGGGCCAGGACGGGGTTTGGCTGGGTGACGTGGCCGGAGTCCACGTGCTGAGCCAGCAGGCGGCGTCTGAGGGGCGGCCTCCCTGTCTGAGCAGCTGCGCTCACCTTGTCTCCTGCAGACTCACCAGCGCCCCAGGTCAGCGAGCCGAGGGCCCCGGCCTCCAGTCGGATGCAGATGCCGCCGGGGAACCCACTGCTGTTGTCGCTCACGCTGCAGGAGCTGCTGGCCAGGGACGCCGTGCAGGTGGAGCTCATCCCCGAGAAGAAGGGCCTCTTCCTCAAGCACGTGGAGTATGAGGTTTCCAGCCAGGTACCTGCGGCATGCAGTGGGGGGCAGAGGTGGTGGGAGGGGGAGGGCCGCCGGGAAGACCCACAGTGGCGGGCAGGTCCCCCAGCATGCTTGCCTCTGCGGCCGCCCCCCAGCGGCCCTGCCCGCCCTCGCCGCCGGAGCTCTGGGATCCTGCCTCTCAAGACGCTCGGTCGGGCTCTGGAGCGCAAGCCCCGGACGGGCCAGCCTAGGGCGGTCTTGCAGTGCTGGAATGTCCGCGAGGGTGAGAGTGTGGACCCCACAGAATGTGGGCTCCACACCCCGAGTCAAGTGTGTGTGGCTCATCCCCCAAATGGTGCTGCTGTCTCTGTTAGGGGCACCCCTGAAATCAGAGTTCATTGATGCCAGACGCCTGGCCCCGGGGCTGGCTGGGCGCGTAGAACCCTGTGGCATCTGCAGCGTTTATCTTTTTGTCCATTCGCCTGTTATCCCGGTTCAGTTAGGGTACGTTTTGATGGGAGCTTTTATTCTTCATCCTGGGGATTAAGTCATCGGCGAGCTAAGAGCACCCGTGCGTGTGTGGCGGGGGGCAGATTCGCAGGGTCAGTGCTGCCCCCGCCACGGAGAGCTGCCCGGGTCACGGGCTCAGGCAGCAGCGCTGCAGGGCTTGGGCTGGGAAAGCATCATGACCGTCATCGCAGGGAGAAAGGTGCGTGTTCAGAACCCGGGACGTTCCCCGTCGTGGACGCTGTTTGCCGTGTTCCGTGAGAGTCAAGAATCACTGCATTTTTGTTTCGTTGTGTTTTAAACCCAGGATGACAGAAATCTGGGAGTAAACTTCGCTCTGACGCTGGTCGGTGCCGCTGCCAAGGGGGAGGGCAGAGGGCAGGGAGGGAAAGGAGGCCCTCGCGTGTTTCGGGGACAGCGTTGCCGTCTAGCGTTGCCGTCTAGCATTGCCGCGGTCCGGCCTCCTCGGCCGTGGTGAGAAAGGAGGCTCCGGTGCCTCCTCTGGGGCCTCGTCGCCCACGGGCCGGGCGCCCCGCACGTGTGACAAGCTGCTCTTCTGTGAGAGTGGCCTTATCTTCAGTCTCATTAAACTGCCCGCTCCTGAAGTAACTTGATGAGCTCGTAACGAACATTTTTAGAAGGGGGCCGTTTTGCCCAGGTCACCTCCTGCGACGTGCGTGGAGGGGCCGGCCCACTAATGTTAGGACCGCGGGGGTGGCTCCTGGGCCGTGGGGCTCCTCGGGCTGTGCCCCCTGCTTGCAGGCTTGCTGGAGTTGGAGTGGGTGCAGACGTGGCACGATGCCCGCCGGAGGTGGACACACGTGGCTTCATACTTTCCTTCGTGTAGTGTATTTAGCTTTTTTGTTTTTTGGCGGGTGTTTTTAGGTTCACAGCAGTATTGAGCTGAAGGAACAGATTTCCCATCTTCCCCTCCTCCCACTGTCGCCACCCCCGCCGCCAGATGGTGCATTTGTTATAGACACGTCCTTGTCACCCAGAGTCCGCAGTTGACATGAGGGGTCACTCTTGTTATTCTTGTACGTCCTCTGGGTTTGGTCCACCGTTGTAGAGTCACGCAGTGTAGCTTCACTGCCCTAAGCGTCCCCTGTGCTCCGCCCCCCTCACCCCCCCCCCCCCCAGACACCACTGATGGCTCACCATCTCCGTAGCTTTGCCTTTTCCTGAGTGTCGTGTCATTGGAACCACACAGTATGTCACCATCTCAGGCTGGCTTTTTCCAGTCAGCGATGTTAATTAGTGACTAGTGTAACGTCGTTAATCTTAGAGGTCGCTGCTCGTGCTGGCTCTTGTGAGAGCTCTTGTATGCGACCCCTGTGAGGCTGCCCTCTGGACGGGGTGCTCGTCCTGTGGGAGCCGCGGGTTTATCAAGGGCGGGCTCTCTGTGGGCTCTGTCGGCACTTGCATCTGAGTTGCATGTCTGCCGTGTTTCAGTCTTCGTGTTCGGCGTTTGGTCTGCCTTTAGGCAGTTGGGTCTGTTTCAGGAGGCGCAGGGCTGCTTGTGTTAGCACGGTTTGAAAGTGTATGTTGAGGACATACCCTCAAAGGTATTCCCATGTGATACCTAAGGGGAGGAGGGATGCTGCCATACAGGTGAAAACTCCTGTAAGGAGACTCGTCTTGTTCAGAAGATCCAGAATAATAGGCGCTTAATTAAATACACAGTTAGAGCTATGCAGTGTTTAAAAGTTGTATTTCCATCCATCAAGGACATGGAGGATTTCTCCTTCTGGTAAAGGCCTGGTAAGAGAAGGTGAGGAATTTAGTCCTGTTGTTTCCACAGGTTCTATTTAGTGGTGGAAGGGGAAGGTAAGGGGAAGCCGTGAAGTGTGAGGGTTTCTACTGAGCTCCGAACCTCTTCTCTTGCAGCGCTTCAAGTCCTGCGTGTGTCGACGGTACAATGACTTCGTGGTCTTCCACGAGATGCTGCTGCAGAAGTTCCCGTACCGCATGGTGCCGGCCCTCCCGCCCAAGAGGATGCTGGGAGGTAAAGCTGGGTTTGCTGGTGGCCAGGGGGCGTAGGGGGGTGGGGTCCCCCCACCCTGTGCTGAGGTCCTGGCTCCGTGATGGACGCCACTCTCCACTCGTGGCCCATCTTCCTCTGGCCCTCTGCCCAGCAGGGATGGGACGGTAGCAGGGCTGTGGTGCAGCCCCAGCCCCTGGGGAATCTGGGCGCAGCTGTGGCTTAGAGCCCAGGTCTGAAACGGGACGGTGACATCACCTGGTGCCCTTAGCTACGTGAGCCTCCTGCTTGATAACTGACACGTAGGGAAGTGCCCCCTTCTGCAAGGGAGAAGGAGTGTACCCCAGTTCTCCTTCCCAGAGGACAGAGGCCAGGCGTCCTGGGGCTCCTGAGTGGGGGACCAGGAGCGCTGTTTGTTTTGCCGGCTCTGGGAGAGCAGTGGGTACCACCATAGTGTAACGTGTTCTGCGAGAGAACAGAAGTGAATGTCAGCCCAGTGATCTAACCTGCATCTCAAAGGAGATGAAAACGATAGCAGATGGCTGTCTCATCTTCATGCTTCACCGGCAATTACCTGGGGCTAGGTGAGGGATCACAGGTGTCCCCGGGCCCCTGCACTGGCCCGTCTCTCCCAGGGTTCCAGAGTGCGGGAGGCAGCTGAGGCCTCCTCTCAGGTCTCGTTGATCTTCACCCACAGCCCTTTGCTCAGATTCTAGATGAAACCCGATCCGAAGGCAAGTACCCAAAGCTGACCGTCGATTTTCTGCCGTTTTCCACCGTCCTAAAGTGCTTGCGCGCTCACTGGTCTCTGACTAGATCAGGGTCTGATAGTGTCGTTTTCTTTTTGCCCCACCTGAGCACGTGGAACAGATACTGTCACGTGGGAGGGGAAGGATGCTGAGGGCAGGAGTTGGAAGTACTTTGGGAGCAAGGTGGATGCTTAGTGAAATCCAGGCATCAAGGCTGATTGGGTGTGGGTAGGGTTTAGAACCTGGAAACTGTCGTGCAATGCTTGGTCGTGTGACTCAGCCTTAAGGAAAATGTAGCCTTCAATGGACGGGGTCCTCGTGGCCTTGAGGGGGGAGATCCTCTTCCAGTTTTTTTTCAGTAATTTAAAAGTAATACTTTCAATACCATTTTTATTTGTGGTCAGATTTAAATACTCTCAGTGCATCATTGTACACTTTGACGTTTTTTGCCCTTGGAGTGAAAATACGTAACCCAAACGAAAGCAGTTCACAACTGGAGAGTGAGTGATGTGAACAGGAAAACTGGGTCAAATTAATATATGAGTTCAGGAAAACCCGTTTGTTCATAGAGAGCAGCATCAGAAAGGGATCACAATGAGGGGTCCGATGCCATTGAGTAAAACCAGCGGGTTGTGTGGTTTTCCTCGGCAGATCCCGGACCGGGCGTGTCCGTAGGCGGCAGGGCGCGGAGCTGGGGGTCTGGTGCGCCTTCTGCAGCCTGTGGTCCGTGTCCAGTGCCCCCGGCTGGCCCTGTGGCTTGGAGAGCTCTCCGCGTGGGAGGCATTGGGCACTGAGAGCGAGGTCGCGGGGGCGCGTGCCCCAGGCTCTGTGTGGTCACTCCGTGTTCTGCGTCCAGCCGACAGGGAGTTCATCGAGGCCCGGAGGAGAGCACTGAAGCGCTTCATCAACCTGGTGGCCCGGCACCCGCCCTTCTCCGAGGACGTTGTTCTCAAGCTCTTCCTGTCCTTCAGTGGCCCCGTGAGTACCTGCCGCACAGCTGTCTGCGTGCGGCGGCCTGAGGCTCCCCGGGTCTTATTTTCATTCTTTTTTTTTTCGGCCGCGCCGCGCGGCTTGTGGGGTCCTAGTTCCCCGACCAGGGATCCAACCCAGGCCCACAGCAGTCCCACTTATTTTCATTCTTAAATTTGCTTTTGTTTCGTGCTCTCCCCTTAATCCCCTTGTTTGGGTGCCATGACAGAATCTATTTACATGGGACAAACACAGATATGACTTATATTCTCCCAAGGTAACAGGTTGAGTACGATTCTAAGAGGCATCCCGGTTCCGACTTCGCAGGGTTTTGTGTGGAAGGGGTGGCTTTTCAGCGCATGAAGCTGATACACAGGAGCCTCTGTGGTTTGGAGGGTTGACAGACAGGCTAGCGACTCCAGATGTGAATGTGCATTTACTTAAAAAAGAAGGCTGAGGACTTCCCTGGCAGTCCAGTGGGTGAGACTCCGCCCTTCCACCGCAAGGAGAGCAGGTTCCGTCCCTGGTCGGGGAACCAGGATCCTGTATGCTGTGCGGTGCGGCCAAAATAAAAAAATAAAACAAAAGGAAGGCTGGGTTGGACTCAGTGCCACGGGGAGCGCCCGCTGAGTCTCCCCGGCCGAGCTGCAGGGTGGACTTGTGTCCTGGGGAGTGAGCTCTGTGTGGGCCTTGACTCCGGTGCGACGTTGGAGCAGCAGCATCGTCCTCCAGGCTGCCGTCAGGCCGTCCTGGTCTGTCAGGACGCCGAGGCACAGCCCGACGACGCACCGCCTGGACAGCCCCGTGTGCCCAGGGCTGAGCTCTTCGGAGGCGGAGAGGCTTCCCCGAGGGACCCTCTCCTTGTTGGGGTGGGCGGAGGGGGCTCCAGCGAGGACGCCCCACATGGCCTGCGGTGGGACAGACGTGCCCTCACCGGCCGCGGGAAGATGCGGGCGCAGAGACGCAGAGGTGGATTCCACACGAGCCTGGCCGCCCCCGTTACCTCTCTCTCCCTGGAGGCCAAAGGGGCCTTTGACCCCTAGAGACACTGTGGCCTTTCACTGCGATGCCCGGGGGGCCTGTCGGTCGGCCCCTTTTATGGGACCCGTTCCAGACATCCAGGGAATGCATGCTGTGGCCTTCTGCCCTTGAGCTGGGAGGGTGGGTCTTTCGAACCCTGGGACTGGACAGGCTTCTGTAGGACTGGGATCTTTACCACAGCAGAGGGATGTGGTGGGACGAGGGAGCTACGCTCAGCTCCAGGCAGAGGGAGGGTGGTGGGAGGGCGAGCCGCTGCAGAAGCCGGGTGGCGTCAGGCTCCAGAGATGCCTGTCCCTGGGCCTCCCAGCACCATTTGCTTCTTGGTAAAATGAGGGAATTGGGACAGATGCTCTTCAAGGCATCTCTGAGATGTTACGATTCCTTCACCCACACACAGCTGCGCGTTAGGGTCTCTGCCTGTATCCTCCGTGGCTCTCTGTGGGGCTCGTCTTAAGGCTCGGCTTTGCCAGGGAGCCTCCCTTCAGAGGGCAGAGCTCAGAGCCAGGGCTCGGGACACAAGTGCTGCCCTTTCTCTGCCATCAGCTCTCCCAGGGCTCTGGGGGCCCTGACCCCATGGGTCTGATCATAGGAAGGAAGGAGACTTCAGTCCCTGTCTCTGTGCCCCACGTGGGACCTTCCAGGATCTAGTGACTCCGACGTCTGTCCCAAGTACTCACGTCCCTGGTCTGGAGGTGGAGTCTCCGTTTTTCTGGAGAGAGAGCTCCACTCCAGAGCTGGAGTTTGCAGTCCTGTCACGAGGTCGAGCTTTCCTGCCTCTGGAAGACCGACCACCCCAAAGGTTAAGGCCAATGGGAAACAAATGGAACAGGAGACAGGAAGAGATTACAGAATACTTACGTTAAAGCAAACACACGGAGGGCTTCCCTGGTGGCGCAGTGGTTACGAATCCGCCTGCCAATGCAGGGGACACGGGTTCAAGCCCTGGCCCGGGAAGATCCCACATGCCGCGGAGCAGGTAAGCCCGAGCGCCACAACTGCTGAGCCTGCGCTCTAGAGCCCGTGAACCACAACTACTGAGACCACGAGCCATAACTACTGAAGCCCGTGCACCTAGAGCCCGTGCTCCGCAACAAGAGAAGCCACTGCAATGAGAAGCCCGCGCACCGCAACGAAGAGTAACCCCTGCTTGCTGCAACTAGAGAAAGCCCGTGTGCAGCAATGAAGACCCAATGCATCCCCCCCCCACCAAAAAAAAGGCCAACACGTGGAGACCCTGCTTTCTGGTGGCTCAGTTGGTCTCACGCCTCTGGTTCTGTGGCTGGTTGAGGGTCAAGTGTTTCTCTCTCGCTTTTGCAGGATGTGCAGAACAAGTTAAAGGAATGCGCTCAGTGTGTGGGAGACGAGTTCATGAATTGTAAGCTGGCTGCTCGGGCCAAGGTACTTTTTGATTTTGATGATCCCTTCCCCCAGAGCAGTAACCATGTGAGCAGTTAGTGATGTTTGTTTTGCCTCTACTTTGTGCCAGACATCGTGCTAAGACGGGTCGCGTGGTTTTCTCCCTTGACCCTTGTTTCAGTTGATCTGAAACCCAGTGGGTGTCACGCCCATTTTACAGACGAGGAAACAGAGAGAGAGGCTGCCATTTGCAAGGTCCCAAACGCCTAGGCAGAGGGGCCCAGGTGTGCCTGAGCGCTCTCCGACCACAGGGCCCACCGGCCCCTCGTGCCATGTCCTCAGGCATTTCATGATTCAGATGGATGGATGCTCGGTCATCAGCTTTTTGGATTTCAGGGGATTGATTGTTGCACTGGTTTATTTTTAAATTTAGTTAATCTGGTCTCTTTCTCAAAAGGATGAAAGTAGCTATTTGGTACCTTTTTTTTGTTATTTCTTCTTAAACTACTTCTCCGTACAAAAATACAGACTCCTTTACCTTCATTTTATTTCCTAAGCATTGTGTAGTTAACATTAGTTACTATTAATGGGTAGTTACTATTAAAGCTGGTGAAAAGTTACCCTTCGGGAATAAATGAGGAAATGCAGAGGCCGGGCCCTCGTGCAGAGTCAGGACCGCACGTTCATCGTGTCGAGTTTGCAGATCGTATTTTTTGCGGTGTGCGTGTAGTGTTGGTTTCTGTGTCTCTTTTGGACGAGAAGAGGGGTCCAGGGCGGGCGCTGGAGAAAGAAGTGGGCTCCTGAGCTGGGCGCTGCGTGACATGGCCTGGCGGTCTGGGCTCGTTTACCTGCTCGGTCGACGGAGTTGCTTCCGCTCCTGCTGGTCGTCTTTTCTGGAAGGTTTTCACGTCTGGTGATGCACAGTCTCCTCCCCCTCCCCCGTCAGGACTTCCTCCCAGCCGACATCCAGACTCAATTCGCCATCAGCCGGGAGCTGATCTGCAACATCTACAACAGCTTTCACAAGCTCCGCGACAGGGCTGAGCGGATGGTGTCGCGGGCCATCGACAATGCTGCTGACCTCCTCATCTTCGGGAAGGAGCTGAGGCAGGTGACCCTGGTGGGCTCCATGGGGCCAGTTGTGTGGGGCGGGGTCTTTAGCCTTTGGTGGCGGGCTTGGAGCAGAAAGTGTGTTTACCGTAATGACTCTCGTTCTGACTCGTTCTACCCCAGAGGGGAAGGAAAGGGCTGGGGAGACGAGATCGCATTTAGAAGAAAGAAGAGAGATGGAGAGTGTAGGCAGAGCACCGGGGTTCCCAAACGTAGGGGCTCCCCCCGTTGTCAGGATCAGACCTGAGAAAAGGTTCATCTGATCCGGGAAGGGCCGTGCTCGGCTGGTCACGCTTCCTCTCCTCTGGAGGAGGGGCCGGGCCTCGAGCCAGGATGCTGCCCTCTGCAGCTGTCCCCAGAACTGCGTGCCTCAACCCTGCTGTGCACACGTTCCCTCGGGGTCTCACTGACAGTCGGCTCCAGGTCTTGGTGGATCGAGATCCTGCCTTTCTGCCCGACTCCCAGCGCTCCTGCGCTTCACGTAGCAGGCGTCTCGGTTGGGAGATGTGCAGGGCGGCCACCCTGGGGTGGTGTGCTGTTGGGCAGAGGGGGGCGTCGGGTGGGCTGCCGCCCAGCTTCCAGGGCTGAGTGTCTCTTCCCCTGTGTGTTTCCTTTCTCCTCAGTGCTTTAGGGTCTGACACGACCCCGCTCCCCTCCTGGGCCACTCTGAACAGTAGCACGTGGGGGTCCCTCAAACAGGCGCTGAAAGGCCTGTCCGTTGAATTTGCACTGCTCGCTGAGAAGGCTGCACGGCAGGTGAGTGGGTTTGCTCTCCGAGGTGCTTGTTTCGGAGAGCACTCTGTACCGTGGTGTGCGGGAGCGTCTCCTCAGGTGGACGTCACAGTCGAGTCCTGAGTGAGTGGTAGGGTCGGAAGGGCACGTCCCCGTCTGCTCCGGGTGCGGCTCCCTGTGGGTCCTTTACGCGCTTGAGAGGGTTGCTAATGATGTGGACAAATTGGGTTCTGGTGTCTGAGATCTGACCTTGCTGAGATGAGATGTGCTGTGTCCCTGGAGATGTAACGTTGCACTTCCCAGGGTGTTCCGGGTGGACCCAGGTTGCTCCCATGGTGCTGTCATAGCCAAGCAGCATTTGGCCACCTGAAAGCTCATCAGCACAGCCAAGCTCCCAGCACCCCCAGAGGATCCCCCGTGTCTCGCCCTAGACACCCAGTTTACCTCAGGAAATGCTTCTGCTCTATGGGCAGGTGTTGTTTGTGGAAATCTGCAGTCTTGTAGTCGTTGGGGTTAATTTGCAGGTACAGTGTTTACCGTCAGAGGGGATGTTCATCTGGGTGCGTGTATGCTATAAAACTGTTACATAATTTGGAGGGTGAGAGTTTGCTTCCTAGTGCTTGGGGAAATGGGCTTTAGGCTGCTGGTAGCTGGTTTTAAATGCATTGAAATGGAGGCCTTGCTACCCGGCTGAGGCTCAAAGCTCCTTAGTAGCGAGCCATGGAACCACAGCAACGGGTGGGTCTGGGGGGTTGTCAGGCTCCAGGTGGGATGCTCAGGTGCCAGGACAGCTCTAAGTGATGAAAAGGGAATCCGACCACGTTCCTGGCATGGAAAGTGCTGGGTGTTCTTCCCCTGTGGTCCCCGTGCCTGAGTGTGTCTTTCAGACACTGAGCGTCGCGCGGAATTGGCACCGGGGCCCAGTCCATCTCCAGGTGAGAGGAGCCCACGTTTCCATGGCGGGCGGCGTGGGGTTGGGGACCAAGAACGTGGTGTCAGAGGACTGGCTGGGTAGAGAGGCGGGCGAGCTCGGGCAGCCTGCTTTGTGCTGGCCTGTGTCTTGTGCTGGGACCTCGCTCGGGCTGCTTTGGTGCCTGGGTACTTTTCTCTGTGATTAGAAAAAAGGGAGCTGGCCTAGATCATTAACAGCTTTTTGTTTAACCCTTGGCCCTGTACTCAGAGCTGAGTCTGTAAAACATACACACGAAGCTGTTCTGTTGCTGGGACGCAGGCCCTGGGCCCACAGCTCCCTCTTGGACAGGTAACCTGGAGGGGGTGCACAGAGCGGGGTGGGAACCCCAACTCGATCATTTCCAGCATCTTTTCTGATTCGGACTTGGATGCTGCTTCTGCCCTGACGAGGGGAGACGGGCGTCAGGCTTCTGACGTGGTGCGGTTTGAAGTTCCTCCTGCCTCCGAGGTTCCTCACAAATGCTGCTTTGCAATGTCATGTCTGCGCGGTGCTGTTTCCTGAATTTCCCTCATTGCTCTTGGTGGTTTCTATGTTGAAGTGAAATCAGTACAGTTTTTTATTTTTGCCGCACGCGGGCCTCTCGCTGTTGTGGCCTCTCCCGTTGCGGAGCACAGGCTCCGGACGCGCAGGCTCAGCGGCCATGGCTCATGGGCCCAGCCGCTCCGCGGCATGTGGGATCTTCCCGGACCGTGTCCCCTGCATTGGCAGGCGGACTCTCAACCACTGCGCCACCAGGGAAGCCCCCCATCAATACAGTTTTAACACGAAACTGGATCAAATGGCCTGTCAGGACTTTCATCCGTCAGAGCTAGGGTTCCATTTCACTCTTGCTGTGCAAGTGAAGATATCAGAGGGCTAGTTCTAAATTCCGTTTTTCTGTATCACGGTTTTATTCTCCCCAGACCTGTTAGGAGACCTGATAACTATGTCCCAGCCAGACAAGTGAGACTCACAGTGGGGCTGTTTCTTCCTTGGTGCCAGGGCGTGTGCTTTCTGTAAAGGCACACGTGCTGGTGGTTTAGGGTCTTGCACAGCATCAGAGCAGAAATGGGACTTGGGAGCAAATGACACGCGCAGGAGTCCCCCTGCTACACACACGGGGAGGAACCTCTGTCCTCCTGTGTCCCCTGCCCAGTCAGGAGGGACAGGGCACCTGTGGCCATCTGGTATTTCCCTTTCTGAGTTGAAAAAACCTGCAACATGCCTGTTATTTTCCTGTCACCTTACTGGCTAGAACCTTGACTGTGGGTGCGGGATTGAATGGCTGGGAACCTCTGGGCTCAGCGGGCCCGAGGGCCCAGGGTCCCCTGAGTTGGTGCCAGAGCTTGGGTGGAAGCCCCCGGCTCCCATCCAGCGCTTGTGTCCCCATCGGTCTTGGACTTCTCTTCATTTCTTCTGCCTGCACCCTCCTCATACCAGGTCTGATGTGTGGTTTATGGGGTGAACTTTTCATTCTCTGCCGTGGCTGGAGCTCTAGAGGCTTTAGAAGGGGCTTGGTTTCCCGGAGGAGCCGGTGCTGCACTTGGGAGAGGTGCTCAGCGCACCGGAAAGAGGGACTTGACGCATATTGGTGGCTGAGGGATGTGAGGGTGCGAGAGCCCCCCAGCACACGTGGCTGGGACCACAGAGCTAGCATGGGGGGGGTTCCCTGGAAACCACCGTAGCCTGACCGTTGCTGTGGCGACGGGGGGAGGGTGCGTGGTGGCCTGCAGGCCCGTGTTTGCCGTGCCTGGAGCAGGAGGTGGAGAGACCGCGCTTCTCCCTCATGCTGCCCTCCCTCGTCTCCAGCCACCAACTCTGAGCCCAGAGCAGCCCAGCCCAGGGCTTTGGCACCAACTCCTCCTGCCCGGGAGCGGCTCTGAGCATCGGTGCCCGTTGGCCGTGTGGACGTGGCTTGTCCGTGTGAGCGGCGCTGGGCTACACGCCTCGTGGGTGCGGTGGGTGACTCCGGGAGCGGGGCTTCACCCCGTCGTTACCAGGACACCCAGTCGGTGAACAGCTCCCTCCCATGACGCCGCGGGGCCCCCCCGCGTCAACCTGGGTGCAGAGGTGTGTGTGGGGTCCGCGCCCCCCCAAAATCTTCAGATTCAGTCCCACAGCTGCACACCCTCCCCTTGGCCCCTCGCAGGCCGCGCTTCTCTCCCTTTCGTTGAAACCGCAGCGATTCCCCTCGTCGCCGGTGCATCCCTCCCACTTGCTCCCCCGTTTAAACCCAGCCCCACTGTCTGCGGACGGCCAGGCTGCTGGGCGGGTAGGGAGGTGAGTGGACGCGAGGTGGGCACAGGGCACCCGGCCCTCGTTCTTGTCCACCTGCGGGTTCTGAGGCTTCGGCCTCACGTTGGCGGGCTGTCGTGTGGACGGGGCCCCCTGCACAGCTAGCCCGCGGTTATGGGGGCCGAGCCAGCCCAGACCCGCGGTGGGTGTGCGCCCTTGGCTCTGGGTCCTGTGTGCTCGGTCGGTGTTGGCCCACCTGCCCTGTGTTTTCCAGAGCAAACAGGAGGAGAACGACGTGGTGGAGAAACTGAACCTCTTCCTGGATTTGCTCCAGTCCTATAAAGTGAGTCTCGGCTGCTGCCTGGTCAGGGACAGAGCTGTTGAGAAGGCTGCTGTGACCTTTCAAGGGTGTGATTCTGGGGAACATGGAAAAAGAGCCTGAAGCCAGGGCTGCGGGGTGCGGATGGGCCTCCTGCAGGCTCCCCGGGGGAGGGGGGTGTGTGTCCTGCAGGGTGCTGTGGGCAGGCCTCTGGCTTACCCGATGTGAGAGCGAGGGGCGCGTGCGCGTGAGAGAGTGTGTGTGTGTGTGTGTGTGTGTATGTGTGTGTGTGTGTGTGTGTGTGTGTGAGTGTGACTGCCATCGCTCTTTATAAACACACGAGGGGCTGGCCCAGTGGGAGCCGCCTCTTCTAGGGTATGGAGGTTCTGGGAAGTCAGGCCTCAGCTCGGGGCAGGGGCGGCTTTCCAACCATCGGTGGCGGGATGGATCGTCTGTGAGCCCTGAGGATCCTTTGTGCTGAGCTCAGGGGGAGCTGGCCCAGCGCCGGTGGGGAAGGTTCTAGAAGGGGTTCCTCTACTGGGTGGGACAGCAGCCAGTGAGTGGCCTCTGAAATTGCAGCCCTGTGACTCCGTGGCTAGTATTCCCACAGGAATCGTGATCGGGGTTACGTTAGGGCCCCAGGGAAATGCCAGTGCGTCATCCTTTAGGAGACTGATCTTGCTGCTGGAGGGGCACTGGCTTTCTGGAAGTCGGTCAGCATTACGTGTGAGGTCCAGGGCTGTCCCCGCTCTGCGCTGGTCATTTCCCCGTGGGTTTCTGGCTCTGCTGATTTGCACCGTGACCCCCTCACAGCTCGCCCCGGGTGGCTCAGCTGGACGCTCCCTTCCACGAACACCGAGAGTGGAGTGAGCGGGGTGCGTGTGAGCTGTTTCTAAGCAGGAAAAGCCGTCCTCGGCCCCAGGCGTGGAGGCCGCGTGCAGCGGGTGCCATCTGTGTCTCCCGCCTCCTGGGCTGACCTGCCACCTCCTCCCGGCAGGACCTGTGTGAGCGGCACGAGAAGGGCGTGCTGCACAAGCACCAGCGGGCGCTGCACAAGTACAGCCTGATGAAGAGGCAGCTGACGAGCGCCGCCGTGCAGAACCGCGAGCCCGAGTCTGTGGAGCAGCTGGAGTCCCGCATCGTGGAGGTGGGCCGGGCGGCCTGGGCCCGCCTGCGAGGCGGTGGGCGGGCCTGAGGGCACCTTCCCACACCTGCCGCCGGGCCCCGGGCCGTCCCCCCCCCCCCTCCCCGGCTTCCTGAGCTGCTGGGACGCTGACGCCCGAGCACCGGCTGACGGAGCCGGTGTGACCGATGTGTCGCACGGAGGGGGGGCCTGGCCCTGGGCTCAGGAGGGGCGGGGTGTGGGCCCTGGCGCTCCTGCTTCCCACCGTGTGCTGGGCCAGTCGCGAGGGGCTCTCTGCTCTGCAGCAGGAGAACGTGATCCAGACGATGGAGCTTCGCAACTACTTCTCCCTGTACTGCCTGCACCAGGAGACGCAGCTGGTCCACGTCTACCTGCCCCTTACCTCCCACATCCTCGGGGCCTTCGTCAGCTCCCAGATCCAAGGGCACAAGGAGGTGGGTCCCCCACACAACACCTGGCCGTCCGGGCCAGCGCCCTTCGTCCTGCAGCAGCCCTTCCTGCAGGTCTGGCAGCCCTGCGGCTGACCGTGAAGTTGCTTAGGAAATGAGTGCAGTGGGTGAGCTAGGACTTGGAACCGTTCCCGTCCAAACCTGCTCGTCCCGTGGTAGTCGATGATACTCCTGACGTTGTCCTTGTGGCTCCCGGCGGGCGGGGTGGTGGGAGAGCAGAGCAGGACCGTAAAGGAAGGATTCCTTCGCTTCTGGAGGAGTTCCAGACAGAGGTCAGAGGCAAAGCACATGGAATCGCCAGGAATGAGAGCAGACAGTGGGTGTCAGTGTGAGGAGGTGCAGGGGGACCGCAGATGGGGATATTTCTGTGAAAACCCTGCTGAGCCCTTGAGAAGCGCCGTGACGGGCCGGGGACCCTGCGGACTGCGCGGACAGCCGGGGTCAGCCACAGCTCTGGCTTGGGTTTGGCTCTTCGCCCACTGCCCCCAGGTGCAGCCTGGGATGTGTGTGCGGCCAGGGCTGAAGGGACACTTGCAAGGTCCCTGCCCGGTTCTGCGTTCGCTGGCCTCATAGTAGCCGACGCCCTCCTTCTCTCTGACGCCCTCCACCCTGGGCTCCTTCTCGGCTCTGGGGGCGCCGGCACCTCCTGTGAGGGACACACCTGCCGGGTGCCACTCTAGCTCTTTGATACGCAGGCGGGGGGCGGGGAGGTAGCGTAGGCTCAGACTCTCTGAACCTCACATCCTAGCTGTCTCAGCTTCCAGCTGTGCACCAGTTCTGAGCTCTGAACGGCCTTGGTTGGGTTGTTTAAGCTCTGCGCCAGTTTCCCTACCTGGCAAGTGGCGTAGAATGTGACCCTTGCAGCCTTCCGAGACCGGCTCGGGGATTTGGTGGAAGTGGGCTGCTTGGTCGTCGTCCTGTGGCCGTGCTGGGCACACACCTGCCCCGCAGCCGTCCCTGACACCAAAGGAGTGGGAGATCCCGACAGGTCGGCCAGCTGGAGGGGACGGGTCCCACGCGGGGCCCCAGGGGTGGGCTGGGGTGCAGTCTGGGAAGCTGGCGACCCTGCCCGGAGGGCCAGGGAGGCTTTTGTGAGCAGCGCGTGGAGGGAGCTCAGACCTGTAGTTCGGAAAGGTGCCGGGCGGCGGCTGGCTGTGCGGATTCAGGGGTAGGAGACAGGAGATGGTGCATCCAGGCGGGAGGTGGCCGGGCCAGAGCGGTCTGGAGCCAACAGTGCTGGAGCCGCCTGGAGGGTCTGGTCAGCATGTGGTTAGTGTACAGATCCCTCTCAGACTTGCTTTCAGAACCGCTGGGCCCGGGACTCAAGGGTCTGTGCTTTCAGTGGGACGCCAGGGGAGTCGGGCATGAGTGAGAAATGTTGCCCGCCTGAGACAGAAGTTCCTTTACTTTCCCTTAGTGCCTCAGTGACTTTTCACAGCAGCCCGAGGCCAAAGTACCGTTTTAATGGTTCTGTTTCTTACGTTCTTAGCTCCAGACAGCGTCAGAGTAGTGGTCCACGTAGCCTGTGACAAATGCTGAGTTTCCCTTGAGCGTTTCTCATAGTTCGTGGTGCCCCTGGAGTTTGCTGGGGTGCCCAGGGTGCCCTTGGGCACAGTGTAGGACCTGCAGGTGTGGCCAAGGCAGCAGCAGCGCTGGGGGAGGTAGGGCTGTACGCTGGTGAGACCTCACGGGCAGGTCCGGGCGGCCAGTGGGGACATTTCCTGACGCGATTCTGGATTTCTCCGCTGCGGGTGACTCGTGAGTGTCCCGGTCTCGAAACTCGGGTACTAGGCTCTGCTCCCGCCACACGTTCCCAGGGCCACGCTGCTTCCTGTTGTGATGCGAGCCCCGCTGCCCCAGTGCTGGCCTCGGACACGGGCCTCGCTGCTCAGCCTCCTTCCTCGCAGACGCCTGGGGCCGGGATCTGTGGTGGCGGCCGCCCTGCTCTCGCTTTGCCCATCTCTGTGTTCCTCTGGTGGACGTTGTCTTGGCCTCTGAGCCGCCCAGAAGGCCGGCACCTGCAGACTTGTCAGAGGGAGCAACCCTGTGATAACATTTGTTACGTCGAGCAGACCCGTGCCTTTCTGTCCCCGTGCAGGGGTGGTGACACCGGCCACCATGACCTCTGGTTGCAGGTCTGCCCTTACCTGGGCTGGTCTGTGGAGGGTTGTTCGGAGCGCTGGGCCGCGATGCGGGTGGGAGGGCCGGCCCGCCCCCACTCTGGGAGCTCTGGGGGAGGTGACACATGCGCTGGCGTGGCTGCACGGGCGTCTCCTCTCTCCGTGAGCATTTTAGGAGGAGAGAGCTGGTGCGTCAGGCCACAGGCGGCCTCCATCTCCTCACCCCGCGCTGCCCCTTCCTCCTCCAGATGAGCAAGGTGTGGAATGACCTGCAGCCCAAGCTACAGTGCCTCTTCGCTGGACCGCACGGCGCCCCAAGCCCACCAAGGTCCCCGCAGGACGGCCTGTCTCCTCACTAGTGCCGGGAGGACGTGGGCGGCAGCTCCGGCGCCCTCACTAAAACTTCTTTCCAAATGGTGTGTTCCTGTTTAATTCCCTTCACGTGGTGGCTGCCCCGACCCCGAGGGGGCCCAGCGTTGGGCTGCAGCCCCTTGTGGAAGAGCTGATGCCCGGGCAGGGTGGGGCTGGGTCCTGGTGGCCGTGGCTCCCCTCCCCTCGTGGGGAGCAAGGCCGAGGACATGCGCTGGGCCGCCGGGCGTCCACGGAAGCCGCGGCCACACGGGGTCTGTCCCGGTTGCCCTCGACCCTGCCCGGCCCTCCCGAAGCACACCGTGGCCTGTCAGTCTGGTGGCGAGAGTGTTGAGAGTCCCTGGAACGGTTTTCTCCCAGGACCCACAGAGGGCGAGGCAGCAGGGATGGTTTGCACACAGCAGATCGCGCAGGGGGGCGTGTGCTGGGGCCCATGTGCTAGAACAGTTGGGAGGGTTCTGGAATAGCTGAGCGGGGAGATGGGGGCAGGACCGTCCCCGCGGCCGGCGTGCTGCCGTCGGACGGCGGTGGCTGTGTCCAACACCGAAATGGCCAGCGAGACCTTCTGCTGCGGCCCGCAGATAGCCCTGGCCATGCGAGCCGGGGCTCGAGGGTCCCTGGGCCCAAACTGTGAGCCTGGCGGCCCTGGTGTCTGTGTCCCTCCCTCCATGGCACGCACACGTGTGCACGCTCACACTGTGACCCTGTCGTGTGCCCGGCGGTCTGAGGTGCGGAGGACAAAGTGGGGACCAAAGCGTCTGGAGGTCCGTGAACCGATGCTTCCGCCGTCTCTCCAGGTGCAGGCGGCTGCCCGTCTGTTCTTGGGAGGCCACACCGTGAGCGTCGAGGCTGGCAGGGCAGTGGGCTCTGCGGGGGGATCTGTGTCGCTCTGGTAACCCTCTGTTACACCGACTTCACTTCTTTGGGGCAGCAGGAACCCTCCTTCCAGCCTCCCTGCCACGCTTGCCGGCACAGAGCCTGCTCCGAGGGGGCGGCGGTCTGGAGCTGGGTGGGCTTATGTCCGCCTGGGGCCTGGGTGTGTCCTGCCCTGACCCCCTGTTGTGTAAGTGCCCCCCGTCCTTCACGGTTCTCACTGGCTTGGGAGGGCGCTGGAGGAGGTCGACTGCACCGAGGGTCTCTGAGGTCCCTGCCTTCCTGCACCACGTGCCTGGGGGTTCTGGGGGTTTGCCCTTGGTGTGAGGCACGCACGTGGGACCCAGAGGCTCTGGGTGACAGGCAGGCTTCCCTGGTGAGCTGACACACGTTACAGTCCAGGGCAGAGTGAGTGTGCCCACTGGGGCCTGGGCTCACCCACACGTGGATTCTGCCTGTGCCAGCAAAGCCACAGGCGTGCGGGGAGGCCGGCTGCACCCCACCCCGCCGGAGCCCCACGGCAGCCAACGTGTGCCTTCCTGTGCCGGGCTGGCCGGTCTCCTGGATGAGCAGAGGGGTGGTGCGCCCCCGGAGCCTGGCCAGCGGGGGCCGCCTGTGCCATTTGCCCCTTTGTGCGCTGCTTCTGCGTTTTGATCTCTCTGTGGAGAGACGGGTTCCCAACCACTTCGAGTGGCTCTGTGCCACCCGGCAGGTTGGTCCCCAGGTGCTGTGTACGCTTGAGCCGTAGAGCGTTGACCGCAGGCCTCTGCTGTCCTGGCCCCGCGGTGGTGGCTGCTCACCCCCGAGGTCTGTCCGTGGGTGGTGAGGGACACGAGGCCACGGGACAGCGGAGAGCGGGGGAGACGCCCTGGCCGCGTGGTGGGTGGTGGCGCAGTGGCACGGAGGGTGGGGAGCGTCTTCCCGGTCAGGTTGAGGCTTGCCCTCCCCACACGGGTCACCAGGGAGAGCTCTGACACCAAAGACATCAGATGCACTTTCCAGGAGAGAATCCTCCTGGCGGGACTGGCTCCCGCGTGGAAACCAGGAGCACGTTCTTGGTTGGAGGCCTGGCCTCGCTCTTCCTGAGAGGCTCACCTGCAGGGCACTTTCTGGTCCACCCGCTCCCCCCACCCCAGGTGCTGGAAAGGGGTCAGTGGGAAGATGCTGGAGTGACCGTGTCCCCCTCGTGTGGCAGCTGGGGGCGCAGAGGCACCTTTTCCACAAAGCTCCCCGTCCGCCCTCCACCCGGGCTGCCGCCGGGTTCCCAGGCTCGGCGGGCAGGGTTTTCTGCTCAGTGTTTGCTCGGGGAGGGGGAGGGGGAGGAGAGGCTGCTCCAGCTCCAAGGTGGGTCACGCACACCTCTGCGTCCGAGCTTTCCTCGTGCCCGGGAGAGCCTGGTCACAGCCCCGTGAAAGGACGTCCGGTTCCGTTTTCCCGATGGGAGCCCTTCGGCCGCTCCCGTCCCGTTAGGGCTGAGTGCGGCTTACCACTGCCTTGGCCTGGCCCGAGGCGTGCGCCTTCACGCCACGCCCCTCCAGCCTGCGGCCAGCTGACTCCGTGGTGACCCACAGCGACGTTCCAGTCAGCGGGCGAAGACGCAGAGTGGGGAGGAGGGAGGGCGTGGCCAAGGCAGGCTGCCGTGGGGACACCGGAGGTCAGGACGGTTCGGTATCTTAGGCCTTTTCTCTTGCTTTGCGTTGAGTCTGGTTATGTATGAAGCACTTTATACGGCTGCAGGGATCAATGACCATCACACCCAGTTAACTGGAATTGTTTACAAATGAGCTACATTCCGAGATTTTTATCACTGAACTTACACGAACAACTATCATTAAACGTGTTTATAAAAGTCGGGTCAAGTTGTGAAGTTTTTGTGTGAGTGGTTGGTACCCCCCAGCCTCCTCCCCAGGGTCAGAAACCAGGACGAGATCAGCCTGTCTTGGGGGACGGAGGGTGACCAAGTGATGGTACATTAGATGGGGGTTGGAGCCCTGGGCCCTGACTGCGCCTCGGTTTCCCCGTAAGGGGGGTGGTGAGAGGAGGACACGGCCTCTAGCCCATCCCTGGGATCCCGCGGCCCCGTGCACACCAATGCCGGGCCTCCCGCACCAGTTCTCCCCCGTGGGACGTCCGAAAAGCCGTCCCCTCCCCTTTTGCGCCTGTGTCTCTTTCCCCCATCTCTGTCCAGCGGTGCAGGTCACAGCCAGGCATTTCTGGCGGCTCCCCGAGGATGGGACGTCGTGAGGCCCGGTGAGGAATGTTGAAAAGGTAAAAGAGGTTTATTTTCCTTTCCATCCAATCATGCGCCAGACAGACTGGAGGCCCGGCCGGTGTGCTGAGCCTGGAGCCACAGCGTGGCTGGGCAGGGATGCTCATGGGCCGAGGGACGAGCTCAGCTCTGTCCTAGACTGTGTCCACCTCGCGAAGCTTGTAGTCCAGGATGGTGTCGTGACTCTGGAACTTGAAGTAGCCGTGGAACTTCTTCTTCTGAAGCAGGAGGGGAAACCAGTAGCTGTCATCGGGCCACATGTCAGCGAAGGGGATCTGGTCCAGTTGGAACCACTGGGGGCGCATTTCTGAAGTCAGTGAAAAGGAACTGTCATCGATGTTCAATCCAGATTTTAAACTGACTTTGTGAGGAATTACTGAGTTATTCTGTGTGAGGAACTTGACATACTTTCATATTTAATCCTTGTGACTGTATCCCTTATCTTACAGAAGAGTAGGGAGGCTCCGGTGTTGGTGTGTTTCAGCACCTGCCCCTGGGGGAGGGGAGGGCTGCCGTGCCGCTCATCACCTGCCTCCCTCTCGCCCGCCGTGAAGGGACGAGCCCAGAGACTCACCTTCGCTCTCCACTGGTGTCCCGTGGACACTGTCTGTGCAGAAGATGTGCATGTCCATCAGCTCGGGGTCGCCCACGAACTCAAACACGATCTGGCCCACCTTCTGCAGCGCGTCCACGGTCAGACCGCTCTCTTCCTGCAGCTCCCTGTGGGCAGAGGCGGATGGACGCACCCGGACATAAGGTGACAACGCAAGGCGCCCACGCGGCACCCGAGAATGGTGCTGGGAGGATGGAGGGGCGGAGTGTGTACATGTGGCCAAGGGCTTGGGTTCGGGGACCGCTGTTTAGGGTCAGCCAGACCTCTGTAATTGAGCACCCTGGGTGCACCACGCGGCAGGTCAGGCCTGGCCCAGCTCAGCTGCTCGGAGGTCCCACGGGAGGCCAGTGCTAGAGCCAGGAGGCCCCACGTGTCCTGCTTGGCTCTCCCTAAGGCCGTCACGTGTGCGTGGTGCTCTGCGGGCTGCAGCCCCCGGAACCCGGCCCTGAGCCAAAGTCCTCCTGCCCAGAGAATTCTGCCCTGTCCTGTCCCCGCTCAGAGCTCAGGAGCAGACTGCAGGTTTCTACTGTCTCTTCTCCAGAGAAGGGGCTGTTTTAACTCCTGTTTTGCCAAGGAGACAGGCCCCACCCCAGCCAGCTCACCTCAGCCGCGCTTGATGGTAGGGGATGAGCTTTGGGCCTGTCTCGCTGTGTCCCCGCTTCTCAGGACCCTTTCCCCCAGCTCAACCACCTGTGCTTGTAGGAAGGGGTCAGGGGGCTGATCTCCCCACCTGAGTGCACAAGTGCCGGGCGATTCACGAGAACCGGGACTCCCCCCCTCAATTTAACAATGCTTCCCCAAGCTACATATTCATTGTAGACAATCTAGCAAACGCACAGAGACTCCTCACCCAGCAAGAACCCTTGCTACCACTGCAGTTTCCCCTTTGGGTCTTTCTCCTTTGTGCATCCCTTTTAAGAACTGCTAACATGCCGCCCGTACCTCGTACCTGTGCTTTTCACACAACACTGCAGAGCCACGTTCTACACTTCAAGGAATTCAACCAGCTTCTCGGCTGTTGTGTATCATAGAATAAAAGACCCACCTTGCTCATCACGAAACCCGCCGTGATGAGCATCCTCGTACACACCGTCTGCTACCAGCCTTTCACCCCACCGGCTGCCCCGCCGCCGTCATCCTGCGTCTCATTCCATCCTTGGCAAGCGCTTTCTGGATGTTCTGCTGTGCTCGGGACTCTGGGGACCCCACCAGCCCTGCACCCGTGAAGCTCAGCACCTGTGTCTCCTGCTAGAGTCTCACTTCTCCACTGCCCTGTATTTATTTTTGTTGCTGTAAAAACATTCTAATTATACCTGACTATTTAGAGTGGTAGCTTAAAAAAAGGTCTTTTTAAGCTTTGATCTCTGAGTTATGTTAGGAACACAATGCATAATTACTTCCTGTTGCCTGTAATGAGGAGTCAGGGAAACCAGTGTTTGTTAAACACGTGTGTTGGGTTAAACGGTCTTATTTAAATGGATGCCTTATTGAGCTTGGAATCTGCCCTAACCTTCCTGTGAGGCCTGGAGAGGAACTGTATCCATTTGCTGCCATTCAGATGCAGCCCAGGTGATGCTCTGGAAGCTGGAATTTATTCATTGAGATGGTTAATTGAAATTAGACACGACCTAAAAAATGAACGTGTGTTTTCACTTGCGAGGGTGGAAATGGCTCCCCAATTAAATGTAACAGAAGCCTTCCGCAGGGCCCGCCCTACCTCCGGCAGCAGGCTGGCGGGCTCGTCTTTAAAACCATCACCTGCTGATTTAATGTTTTGACTAATTTTGTCTCATCTTCCCGGAGTCCACGGCAGTGTATGAAATGTCAATAATGTCCTCGCAGGCAGAGCTGAGCTCGTTTCGGGCCGGGATAACCAGGCAGCCAGGGGTGACACTGATCCAGTTTTGCTGACGTGTCTGACTGCATCTCTGGGATGTTCCCCACACAGCGGGGGGCACGGGGGCTCTGCGGTCCGGAGCCCGCGGTGCAGCTCGGGGGCCTGCCGGCCGCACGGCCTTCCAGAGTTCTCTAACACAGTGCTCTGTGGGTGCTGGCCAGAAAGGTGGGCGTGCTCCACGCCCGAAGCTGAAACCTGGCTGTGAGGCACCCTGGGTCCCCAAGTGCCTGCAACTCCCTGCAACCCCCCAGAGGAAGGATGCATCTTCCTCGGTGCTCAGATGGCTTCCCCCCAAGGACGTCCAGCACAGAGGAAGGGACAACCAGTCTCCCGGCCACCTGAGTCTGCTGGCACGTTAACCCAGCTGTTGAAGTGGGGCCCACCCTGGGACCCCAAAGCGCAGTGCACCAGATACCACCAAGGCTGCCGTGACCTCGCTCGTCAGGGCAGGACAGCCAGGGCCTGGGGCCTAAGGAGCAGCCCCACGCACGTGCACGGAAAGAGGCCAGAGCTTCCCTAGGGGCCTGGGGCCGACGGCTGAGTCATCCCCAAAGTGGGCGAAGCCCTGTTGCTGCTGGAGTCCCAGGGCCCTGGGGTGGGTCTCAGCCTGCGCCCCGTGCATTAGAACCTGCCACCTGTCCCGACCCCCTCTGCAGGGGCTCAACAGTCCTTTGTCGGGGTGGTCCTGACACCTGGCTCCATCCTACACCCAGGCTGGAACCCTGGGGAGAGGCCACGGGGCTCCTGGAGAGAGCTGCCCGGAGCTGACCCACAGGCCCTGGGCGCCAGCGTGGTGCCATGCGGTCACAGGCAGACTGGTCTACATCAGGCGCGCGGTGTGGGCCCTGGGTGGTGCACTTCTGGCCTCAGTCTCAGGGTAAGGCCAACCCTGCCTAAAGGAAGGTCCGGCCAGAGCATGGAGGCCATTAGTGCCCCGTGGCTGTGGAGAGGATGTCCCCCAGTGGGGCACGCTGCCTGCAGGGGCTGAGTGTGCCCTCAAGGACGCCCGGGTATCAAAACGGAGCTCAGGGCGGCCTGGGAGGAAGCGCCCTCCACAGCCCCACCTGCTGGACGAGGCCTCCGAAGGGCAAAGAATCACGAGGCTCTAAGAGGGTAACTGAGACCTTGATGATAAAGCAGTAAGCAAGCCTGAACGACAACAGACAGTCAGCGATTTTAGGACGGCTCTGCGATCTGTGGGGAGGTCGGCACAGAGGAGTGAGGTTGGGGGTCACGGGGCCACCGCTCCAGTGCCTTCTGGTGGTGCAGCGAGTGTCTGGAGGGCAGACTGCAGGGCCCAGCACGGCGTCTGCTCGGCTGCACCGAGTTTAACGCCAGGGGCCCACAGACGCTGAGCAGGTGGCTCAATTTCATTAGTCACTGGGGCAAACACATTAAAACCGCCACAAGGTATCACCACACCTGCCGGGATGGCTAAGATGCAAAGGACAGAAGATGCCAGGTGGCGCTGAGGATTTGGAGGAAGCGGATCTCATACGCTGCTGGCAGGACTTTAAATGAGCACAACTGTTTGGCAGTATGTGCTAAGGCGGAACACCTCGAATTCTCGAGGGCAGCATCCACCGGAAAGACCGTATAGGACCGTCCACAGCTACATCACTTGCAACTCCAACCCGGAAACGGCCCAAAAGCCCACGCCCGGGATGAGCAGGCTGCAGTGTGTTCATAAACCGGATTGGACCACTGCCACATGCAGACATAATACCAGGAAGAAGCCACAGCTGCAAGGCTCTTTCTACAGGGTATTTCTGAATGGGCCAAACCGTCAACTGTGACAGAAGTCAGGGTGCAGGCTGCCCCCCTGGGGGCAGGGTCCACCCTCCAGTCCCATTTCTTGATCTACGTGCTGGTTAAATGATGGACCCATTTCTTAAAAATTCCCTGATGAAGACTGGCATTTTCCTACATGTACTTTATACTTCAATACAAACTTGACTTGTAAAAGGTCTTCAGTCCTGGCCTCACGACGGACAGAGGGCGAATTTGCTGTGATCAGAAAGGTGGCGGTTCTGTGAAGGAAGTCCAGAGGTCTATGGAGAAGAGCTGGGGGAGGGGCACCTTCTCCGATGTGAAGGTGGAGGAGGGGTCAGCCAGAGGAGGAGCCAGGAAGAGTGGGTGGGCAATGACAGCTTGGGGTGTCCGGGGCGGGGGGGGGGGGGGCGGCAGGGAGGGGAGCGAGGGGGCGAGGCCAGACCGCGTGGGGCTCAGTGGATGACACAGGAGGCTGGATTTATCCACACAAGCCTGCGAGGGGCAGGAAGGCAAAGGGGCTGCGGTCTGGAGGCCTGTGTGATCTCGGGCACACTGCGCAACCTCTCTGGGCTTCGGTTCTTCCCATGTGAAAGTGAGTGTGTCAAGGAAGAACTGAGGCTGTGTGCGGAAGCTCCCAGACACTCTCATCACCAGTTCCCCTGAACAAAGGAAGGAGCCCAGTGACTGGCCAGTCCCTTGGCTAGAAAGGGGAAGCCAGGATTCTTCTACCCAAGCCACTGCACAGCAGCTTCCCAAATGTCCTAAAAGCCACGACTGCAGAGCAGCAGCTAATGTGTACTGAGCACGGACCATGTGCCAGGCCTCGCTCAGTCCCTTACGTTTATTTTCTCACTTAATCTTTACAACAGTCCTAAGAGGTAGGTACTGTTATTATCCCCACTTGGCAAATGAAGAAACCAAGGCTCAAGGATTCAGTCTGGGCGCCAGGTCGCGTGGCTCTAAGTGGTCAAATCAGGGGCCTGGCTCTCCAGCCCGAATGCTTGTCGCCTGCGGAAGCTGGTTCTGCGGTCAGGCCTGCCCCTCCCCTCCCCTCTTGGCTCCATCCTCGATGGTCTCTCCTTCTTGAACTTTGCCTCCGAAGCCGTGCCACCGGCCGGCCCCGAAGCCTCGTTTCTTCATGCCCAGGAGGACTCACTGAGGCTGCAACACGAGTACCAAGGTGTAGAGCCTCGAGGCACACATGGTGCCCTTGGGTTCTGCAGGGAAGGCAAGGGGTTGGGTCAGCTTGACCTGGGTGTGGACGGAAGCGTGTGTATTGAGGTGGCCAGGGGCCGGGTGGACAGGAAATGTGCTCTGCAAGGCACGGAGAGGCAACGTCCCAGCTCTGTCACATGTAGCAGGTTTTCTGGGGCAGACAGAGGCCTGGCCCCCAGAACCCAGGGGCATCAGTGCCCAGGCCCTTCGCTTACTGGGCTGATGCAGCAGGTCAGATGATGGCCCATCCCTTCCCCTCCCCACTCCTCGGCACAGGGCTGTCCCTGCTCCTGTGTCCAGGGCCCGAGCCCGCCGGGCACCAAGAGAACCCTGCAGTTTACCCAGCGGTTCTTGCGTTTGGCTTTTTTGGCCTTGGCCTTCTCATTACGGGGCCTTCTTCTGGCCTACTGTGTTCTGGTTTCTGCCTCTCTGCAAAAGCAGACCTCCAGATTCCCAAGAAATGCATGGCTCCTGACAGTGGAGAGTCCACCCAGAGAGGCCCGGCTAGTCCCCACTCCTGTGACAGGTTTTCACACTCTGCTCACAACTGTTGCTGCTCTGGGACCTGTGCTGGAGCCCAAGGGCCTCTCCTGCTCGAATGGGTTTGTGTGGTCCAGAGAAAGACTCGGAGGGTGACGTCGGCCACCGCTGGAGAAATGCTGGAAGAGCAGGACCAAGTTAGCTGTTGATCCATCCCCACCCCAGTCTGGGGCCCACACTGGACGAGATGCAGGATTCAGGACCAGCGATCCTCCTGGGAAGTTACAGTGTCTGAGAAAAGGGCCCTAGGCCTGGGTCCTGGTGCTGGCGGTAGGTCAGGCAGGAGAGGTGGGTCTCTGTGGTCCAGCCTCCCTTCAGTCTGCGGACTTTGTCATGTCCCCGACCTGTTCGTGTCCAAATCCCTGGCTTCCTAAGGTAATCGGGATACTGCTGCTGCTGCTAGAACTGTCAGCTGTCAGTGATTAGGCACCGATTAGATACTTCCCCCAAATTATCCCCTTTAACAGACCCAACAACTCTGTGAGCTGACACTTACCTTTTCCATTTTCAGCCAAGGAAACTGAAGCTCAGAGAGGCTACGTTTGACCCCAAATCAAACACCGGAGCCGGTACCCAAACCTGCGTCTACCGCACGTTGAAGTCTAGTTGGCTACAGCTCTTGGTTCTGCCATCAGACGGGTCCCCAGAGAGCCCGCCTAAAGTCAGGGGTCGGGCAGCGCCCCGTGTCAGCCGGGTGGCCTCTCAGTGGGGTCGCCTGTACACCGAGGCCCGCGACTGGAGTTTAAAGACAACGCACAGTCGAGCGCCAGGCTCGGACTCCCGTGTCTGGGGCCTTGTCCGTGCTGGGTCTCCAGCCGCCCCCGCCCACCGGGCGCTCCCCGGCAAGTCGCAGGTCCGTCTCCCGTGGCGGCGCTCCCGGACTCACCCGCTCCCGGACTCACCCGCTCCCGGGTTCTGCACGCGCCTTTCCCACCCGCGCGCCGCTTCCGGGGGCGTGGCCTAGGGCCGGAAGTGAGGCCGGCACTTCCGGTGGCGGCAGCTGGGGCAGGTCGGCGGTCATGGCCAGGTGAGCGGGGCGGTCGGTGAGCGGGGCGGTCGGTGAGCGGGGCGGT
>NW_021703769.1:84513633-84586796 GCF_005190385.1 Monodon monoceros
GGTGAGCGGGGCGGTCGGTGAGCGGGGCGGTCGGTGAGCGGGGCGGTCGGTGAGCGGGGCGGCTGGCGCTCAGCCGGCATTTGTGGAGCACCTACTGCATGCCTGCGGGAGGCGGAGTGGCCAGGGGCCTGCCCCAGGTTTCCGGTCCGAAAAGGGGCGCAGAGCCCACCTCTTCCAGGCCCGGAGAGGGTCAGCCCCGACGAGGTGACTAGGGGAGACCTGCCAGCACGAAGCCGACGGTCGGCGAAGGCTCGCGGGGAGGGGCGGGCGGGCGGAGAGCTGGAGGGGGCTTTAGGAAGGGAGGGGCGGGTGGGGGGGGCGCCGCGGGTGGAGGTGAAGCTGTGTAGAGCTCCGCAGGCCTGAAGCCTGCGTACCAGAGGTGAGAGGCCCACGTGGCTGAATCCAGGCCTTGGGATGGGGCTGGAGGCCCGCTGCCCAGATCAGGTGGGCTCGGGGCGTGTAACTCCGCTTTCCACGCCTCCGCTGACCGGTGGGATTAGTTCTGGCGCCCAGGACCACCCTGTGTCCTCTTTCCTCGAGACTCTTTACGCCTTTTAAAGGCAGCAGTTCTCACGTTATTGTCTCCAAATCTTGTCACCATGTTTTCATGCTGAAGGAACTTTTGGCTGCTAACCATGGGGCTAATGGCAGCCTTTTTCATCAGAAGAAAGGACGCAGAGCTTCCTTTGTCAGGTTGTTCTGAGACTTACGTGAAGGGAGGTGTGGGTAGGATGTTAACAACCCCACTTCCCCTAAGAGGCTTGGAAATTGCGCTTCGTTCACACACAGGGTGAGTTCAGTTTTTTTAAGAAATGTGACAGGCCAGTCAGACCCTGTACTAGCCGCCAAAGCCATGGAACTAAGCAAGGGAAGGACCTGTCCTCACGGGGTTTTCTCAGAGTTTCTCAAAGCCCAGTGGAAATTTCTATCCGCTGGGAAAGAATGTTACTTTCATTAATTTTATCAGCATTTTTAACCAGTCTTGGGAAAACTTTGGTTGACACAAACAAGGTGACTACCATTAACGTTTGAGTTTTCCTGAAGAAAACTTCAGGAGGGAAAAAAACACCTTTGGGCTGAAGGGGAGAGGCCTGCTGGAGGAGCTTGCTCCGGCTGCCATAAACCAGCACCCAGGACGGGCGACTTACAGAGCAGAAGTTTCTGGCTCAGTGTCTGGAGGCTGGAAATCTGAAATCAAGGTGTCAGCAGGGTTGCTTCCTGGGACATCTCGACTTGTAGACGGCCATCTTCTCCCTGTGTCTTCATGTGGTTTTCGCTGTGTGTGTGTGTCTGTGTCCTAACTTCTTACAAGGACACCAGTCATATGGGATTAGAGCCCACCCGTGTGACCTCATTTTACCTTAATTACCTCATTTAAAGACCAGCCACCTCTTGAGGTGCTGGGGGTTGGGACTTGACCGTAGAGACTTCGGGGGGATACGGTTCAGCCCGTAACACCTTCTTTCCAGCTGTGGGGCCTCGTCAAGTCACCTCTCCCTCTTGGGGCGCACTGTCGCATCTCTGAAAACGTGCGGATTAAGCCTGCGAGCTCCTGACCTGCTGGTCTTTGCAATGCCAACCTGCTTGCTCCCTTTTTCCTCACCAGGTCCTCGAAGCTGGTGTGGGCTTCCTTTCAGCGTCAAAGGTTCCACACCGGTGGGAGTTGCTTCAAGGGCCGGACGGGCGCTGAGCACCTGTGGCTGATGCGGCATTTGAGGGACCCGTTTGTGAAGGCTGCGAAGGTGGAGAGTTACAGGTGTCGAAGTGCCTTCAAGCTCTTGGAGGTGAACGAGAGGCACCGGATTCTGCGGCCTGGCCTCCGGGTGTTAGACTGCGGCGCCGCTCCTGGCGCGTGGAGCCAGGTGGCTGTGCAGAGTGTCAACGCTGCAGGCACAGGTGGGGCCTCCCGACCACCGTGGTTTAGACGCAGGTGCTGCCCTCTGCCAGGGGATGCAGAGCAGCTGAGCCGCCCCGTGAGGGCACATGCTTCTGCGTGGTTGTTTAGGAGGGATGATACAACACTGACATTTTCAGAATGAGAGACAGGGTAGAAAGGGATAATGAAAATGAAAATCACCTCAAATCACACCACAGTAGTGTGTAGACTAATATATTGGTGTACATCCCGTACCTTTGTTGCTGATTTGGAGCCTCAACAGAGATATATATATATATATATATATATATATATTTTTTTTTTTTGGCTGACTGATATATTGATGTCTTTCCATGACAGTACAACTGAGTCAACCTCAGGGGTTTCCAGGTCCTGGTCCTTGAAGCCCTGGGTTTCCTGGAGGTGCTCCTGGGGCTGCCCGGGGGGGCCCTTGTGGCTCTGGATTCCCCACTTCAGCTCAACTTGAGGGACTTAGCTTTTATCTGTTTTACATTTAGGGGTTTTGACTAAGATCGTCTATATTAAAAAGTTTCCTCTCACTAATAGATCAACTAACTATGCAGGGCAGGAAACTATGCCATCCTTTGAAACAGCTGCGTGGTATTCCAGATAACGGTCGTACTGTTGGTGTTTACAGTCTCCCCATCTTGGGCACCAAGGTTGCTTTTGGGTGTGCAGTGCTGTGGTAACGATCCTTACCACTTGTATTTCCTGCTGTGAAGTCTGAGGGTACCACATGCACTGGCATTATGACACATGTGAAGTTCACAAAGATCTCTCCCAGACACCTTAAAAACAGTTAAAAAAATTTCTTTTGAGCTTAGTATTTATCAGCTAAGTGAAAATGAGTCAGAAACTTCTGTTCCTTTTCCCACCACTGAGTCTATCCACAGACTTCCTAACAACTGATTTTAGTGGTTCCTGTCCCCCTAATTTCTCTTCAGTAGAAGCAGGAAAATGCCGAAGTTTAACTTGTAGGAAGAGGTGGCAGAAGCAAAGAGTGTGTGGATCAAATGGTTTGGTTCTTTTACTTCCAGAAGTTGCAAAAATGGAACCAAAGCCATTTGCCTTTAGAGGACACTTCCTGGGGCTGTAGTATGTGGGACGTTAAAGGAGACACCAGAAGTGTATAAAATGGAACAAGAGTTGTCCCACTAGCCAGGGCTGAAAATGGAGAGCTTTTGCCTTTGAAAAATGAGGTATCCTGCAGAATACCTGGACTTGCAATCTTTAGATCGAGATAAAACGCCCTGCCCCCTCACCAGTGGAGCAGGTTTTTTACCAAACCGAGTGAGCTACAAAAGAGTCTGTTCTCTTCATGTATCTAGCCTGTATCTACCCTGGCATGTAGGGTGCCTGGTGTGTAGGGGTGGTGCAGGGAGGGACCCCCAGGGCTTGTGAAGAGGGGAGCTTGGAACGGGAAGGGAAGGGAAGGGAGGTGGAGCCTGGGGGCAGCGGCCGTGCGGGCAGGAAATCTTGTTTCAGGTGAGGTGAAACAGTAACATCTTTTTCTTTCACCACTGGCATCACTCAAATATGGGCAGGGTATCAAGTTTTTTTACCTTACTTTGCATTTGTCCGTTTCCCCCCTCTCTTGGCTCGTTTCTGCTAGTTTCTGCATTGAAAGAAATTGGATTACCTGCAGAATGGATTTGTTGATTTAATCCAGAGGCACTTTGTATACTGGTGTGTCATTTTCTGTTTCAGTTTGTCAAAAAGAGCACTCAGAGATAAAAGCCCTTTCATGGACCGCAAGGCTCAGGGAGTGCAATGAAATCAGAGATGGTGTCAGGGCCCAGGGTGTGGCCCCAGGTCTGCCTGTCCCCTGGGACAGTCACTTTTCCTCTCTGGGCCTCAGTTTCCTCAGAGGTAGAAGGACCACCACTCCCCACCACGTGTTTTTGTAGGATGTACAGAAAGTGGGGAAAGGCTTGTGTCCACATATTTGCACATTAGCTCTTTTCCTCAGTCCTGACTTTTTATTTCTGTTTTATTATTTTGTTGCATTTATTGTTTGTGGGAAGATTCAGGGTGTAAATAAGCACAGTCACCGTTTCTTCCTTAGATCCCAGTGCTCCTGTTGGCTCTGTGCTTGGGGTAGATCTCCTTCACGTGTCCCCCCTGGAAGGAGCAACTTTTCTGTGCCCTGCCGATGTAACTGACCCAAGAACCTTCCAGAGAATCCGAGAACTGCTTCCTGCTGGGAGAGCAGATGTGATTCTGAGTGACATGGCACCCAACGCCACAGGGATCCGGGGCCTCGACCACGATAGGCTCATCACCTTGTGCTTGTCCCTTCTGGACATGGCTCCAGAAGTCCTGCACCCTGGGGGAACATTCCTGTGTAAAACCTGGGCTGGAAGTCAAAGCCATCGGTTACAGAAGAGACTGACAGAGGAATTCCAGAAAACAAGGACTGTAAAACCTGAAGCCAGCAGGAAGGAATCATCAGAGGTGTACCTCTTGGCCACACAGTACCGAAGAGGGAAGGGGGAAGGTCTGTGAAGGAATGAGAGTTTCTTTTGCTGTTTCTGGTTCTTTTTCACTGCAAATGTAGCTTGAGCCCTTTCCTGAAGTGTGGCTGGGGAGATCCGAGCTTGATCTGGGATGCAGCGGGCAGGACAAATGGGGGACCTTTTTTTAAGCCCAAAAGATATGACAAAACTATATTCAGTGTCCAAGACATATGATAAAAAAGTCTCTATAACATGATTCGTGAAGAGGAAGAGATAGGCAAAGATTAAAGGATGAGAAGGCAGACTGAGGGAAGGATAAAAAACACTGGCAGTCGGGCTTCCCTGGTGGTGCAGTGGTTGAGAGTCCGCCTGCCGATGCAGGGGACACGGGTTCGTGCCCCGGTCCGGGAAGATCCCACATGCCGCGGAGCGGCTGGGTCCGTGAGCCATGGCCGCTGAGCCTGCGCGTCCGGAGCCTGTGCTCCGCAACGGGAGAGGCCACGACAGCGAGAGGCCCGCGTACCGCAAAAAAACCCAAAACAAACAAACAAAAAACACTGGGAGGCAGAGAAACATACACACGGACACCTTTATGTAACTCTCTTCATACCCACGTTAGTATGTTACAGAGAAACAGGCTTCCACCCTTGTTCCAAAACAACCCACAGGTTTCCAGGTGTTATTTTGGGTTTACCGTGTAATGTAGAAAAAATCTGAAGTTTCAGTCTGGGGATTTGTGTCCATCTCTCTGGCAAATGATCTGGAAATACATCCATTCTTCAAGCAGTGAGAGTTCTCAGAACAATCAGGGAAGACGTTTGGTATGAATTATGCATGGGGTGGGTGTGCTCTGTTTTTCACTGGGATTGTTGCTGTCATACTCCGGCCTCCAAAGACTTCCAGGTAAGTGCCAGAGCAAGCGGAGAAGTGGTGCGTGCGTTTGTTTCCTTTTACTCTTCCGGGAACTCGATGCAACTTTACAAAACAATACAGGCCGTATTATTTTATGGAATTCCATGCTTTTAAGTTCATCTTTTGAAAAATTAATTTCTTCAAAACCATTTCCTGGAGGTATGCTCATTTCTTAAGAAGAGTTTATTGATTGTAATGATGATTAAATGTGTAGACCGAAAAAAGAACGCACCACCTAAAAGTTGAGAGTTATGTTTTATTTGGTGGACAAAACTGAGGACTTAAGCCCGGACACAGCATCTCAGATAACTCTGAGAGATTGCTCTGAAGCGGCAAGGGGGGAGCCAGGATCTATAGAAGTTTTAGCAGCAAAGACCAGGTAGTTGGAATATCAAATGATCACTGTTAACAAAAGAAAAGCAAGACATCTCAAGTTAAGGAATTTAGTGCTTTTCTACGTTTGGGAAGATCCCAGAGTCGGGGGTCACTGAAATCATTTCTTTGATGTGCACCTCAGCTCTCTGGGGCCAGCGTCCTATGTTTTCTCTTCCTGAGTTTCTTCGGTGTGCCGTTGGGGTGGCGGGGCGGTGGGGTGGTGGCTGCAGTGTATGACGGCGGGCATGCTGTTCCCATCCCGAGTTCCCTGGTCTCACCATCCGGGGTGGCTGTAGTGGCTGGTGACCGGAACGTCTTTTATTTACTGATACGGCAGGCAGCAGTTTTAGTTCACAAATCCGAAGGATCGCTGGGGGAAAGGATATCCAGGAATCTCCATAGGGTCCTAGGGTAGTCCAGATCACTGAAGTAGGCTGCAGGCCCGACTTTTAAAATTTTGTTTTATTTGCGCTCGCAGCACGCTAATGTAGCCCAGAGAGCCTCCTGTCCTGCTTGCACCTCCCCATCCCGTTTCTTTCCGGCCACAAAACCTTGTGTTTTATTCTCTGGAAGGGAATTCGGTGCAGACCCTCGGACGCTTAGCAGGGGGAGGGGAGGAGGAGGGGCCGGTGAGACCCGTTAGTGGACGCAGGTTGCTGTGGTTCCAGGAGGGATCTGCTGGCTGTGGGCTGACCTCGCCCCGCTTTGCCCTTGCGCCCTGGAGAACTGGGACCCAGACGACGGCATCGCGCCCCGACAGCTCACAGGGCGCTGGGAGGGTAGCTTAGTAGACCGGTTTTTCGCGTTGTTTTAGAGGGCCAGGGGAAAGTAAAAAAGGCATTCATTCAGGCAAATACTGTAGTGGCAAAATCTGCGGACTAGTCCGGCGGGCTGGGAAGTTTGGCCCTGCGAGGCCACCGTTGGCCGGTGCTGTTCCCCACAATACGGTGCGGGGCAGCCGCCCAGTGGAAGCCTGACCCGCAGAGGCCTGGGCCACGAGGATAGTCCCACGGGCTGGCCTTTGGTTCCCAGTCCTCTCCGAGCGGGGTCTCCTGCGGGTGGGTGGCTATGGGGGCGAACACGAAGGCCCCAGGACCCGTTGGTGCGCGGGCCCGGAGTTTTACGGCTTGCCCCGCCCAGGTCTCGCGAGAGCGCAGGCGTACGTCTCGCGATACGCGGGCGTAAAAGAGGGAGATCTGAGCAGCGCCGACGGCGGCGCGGAGGCTGAGGCGTTTAGGTGAGCGGCCGGAGTCCCGGGAGTGTTACGGGGCTGGGCTTGGGGGCGGGTGCTGAGCCAAATCGGCGGGGTTCGGGCGAAGAAGAGGCTGGGGCAGCCCGCCGGGTCTGGGTGCGGGCGCCGCCCCCTGCCCTGGGGCTCTGAGACGGCGCCCCCTCGGCGTCCCCCCTTCCCTCTTAGACCCCGGCCCTGGGGCTGTTACCGGCGCGTCCACTGTCTGTCCGCGTGCTCACCGGGGCCGGGGTCTCTGCCGGCGCGCCCCTGCGCTCCGTGTTCTGTCCTCCGAGCCTGGGCGCGTCCCGTGCAGCCCCCCAAGGCTTCCTCTCCGAGAGGAGCAAATGGAAATGGCCAGGGTTCGGGGGGCGAGCGAGGGCCGGGGCGGAGGCGGCCACGGAGGAGAGGTGCTTCACCGCCCGGCCTCCGGGAAGAAGGCGCACCCCCACCCCCGCCGCCCCCAGACGGCCCAGTGCAGAGAGAGGAGCCCTTCCCCCAGTCCCGCCCTTTCGAGTTTACAGCACTGTCGCCCGCATGTCTTCACTTGAGCAGCGTGGGAGTTGCCTAAGTTAGGAGAAAGCAGACAAACGGGTGGTGAACTTAGGCCAGCGCAAGTGCCCGTGGCGGTGTGAAGTGGTGTTGCGGTGTGTAGCGCAAGTGCCCGTGGCGGTGTGAAGTGGTGTTGCCGGGTGGGGCGCAAGTGCCCGTGGCGGTGTGAAGTGGTGTTGCCGGGTGGGGAGCATCCTCGCAATTTCTGTAGGTGCCCTCGGGTGTCCTTTTGCCAAGGAGGGCAGTCGAGAGGCAGTGTGCTCTGACTCCCAGCTCAGGGGTTCCGTTGAGAGCAGTTCACGTTCAGCGACCAGACTTCTGGAAGTGAGTGTCTTTGATAGAGAGGATGGAGTTTGAGCTTTCACCTTATCGCTTGCCTTATGGAGTGGTTTAGCTCCAGGCAGGTGAAAATGGACGTGTGCTTTTCATTCTTTTGTATTAAGTGCATCAGCTCTTGAGAAGAGGGTGTATTGCCTAAATTTCCCATCATGGGATGGAAAGTATGGTCCTGGTCAAACGGGAGGATTTGCCTTCCAGAGCAGAGCGCTGCTGCCTGGCTCCACGTGGGCCTGTCTCTCAGGGAGGCTCACAGCACTGTGAGTGCCCCTCCCCGGTCTGTCTTCTAGCCCATTTTCCATTTGTAGTGTGAAGGAGAGGTAGAACAGCTGTGTTGTGCAGCGGTGGAAACGATGGCCTACAGAAGACAAGGGCTCTTCGTGCCCAAGGCCAAGTTTCTTGTTAAGTGTGAAATGCAGAATCAAACCAAGATTCTTCACCTTTTTTGGGGGCGGGTGGGTTGGGGGCAGGTGTCTTCAGTCTCATACTTAGGGGAAATCAGTGAGAGCTGGCTGCTTTCCTCAGGGGAACACAGTATGCACCTGTAGGAATTCACACCTTTTGGCTGTCAACTCTGCCTAGGACACTTCCACACCTTCTGACTAGTAGACGGCCTGGTGTGAGGCTGGAATCAGCGCAGGGCTGGGGATGCGTGTTCTTTGCTGCTGCGTGCCCTTGGCCCTTCACACATTGGCCTGTGGAGTGCCCTCGACCTTTAGAGCCAGACAGACCCAGGTTCCAATCTAAGTTCTGTAACTTTTGGAGCCTCATTTTCTGTCATCTCTAAAAGGATGTGGAAGAAGGTTTCATCCATCTGCCCATTGTGATGATTGCTGTGTCGTATGTTAAATTACAAGCAAAGTGATAGACTCAGTGGCAATAGCTGTGCCATCTGCCATTTGGAGACTTCTTTTGGACCCTTATAATCCTCACAACTTTGAAAAGTGGGATCCTCAGTTTACAGATGAGGAGACAGGTTCAGGAAGTCCTGGTGCCCAGTGAATGTCAGGTACCTTTCTGTGTGGTGCCTGTGGCTGAAATAGTAGTGACACTTACCAACGTCTTTGTTAACCTGTAGTTAGCGTTGCTGTGGTTGTCATCCTTACTGCCACTATTGTGTGCTTTGTTTCTGATTCCCAGAAGCTAGGCTTTTTGTGATTGCTTATGTGGGAGATGTGCCACCTGATTGTCGAACACCTTATCTTGGGAGCCGTCTGTCTGTCCTCCTGGTGTGCAGGTCAGCACTCTGACGGTCAGCAGCTTGGTGGCATGTTGTACTTTTATGCCTCCGTTTCTTCTCTGAGAAATTGGCAGTGTAGGCTCCCAGTTAACTCCAAAGAGTGTGGTTACGGACACTGGAATATTATAAGGGCTCTGAGAGAGCATTAGGGGAGTGGGACTGCCCGAAGGTCCCCCTGACCGGGCAGCTGGCAGAACTGATGGCTCATGAAAAGGCTCCCTGTGACCCTTCCCTTGTTTTCCTCCAGAAGGGAAGTGGCCATGGAAGACCTGGGGGAAAACACCACCGTCCTATCCACCCTGAGGTCTTTGAACAATTTCATTTCTCAGCGAGTGGAGGGGGGATCTGGACTGGATGTTTCCATCTCTGCCCAAGGTTCTCTGCAGATGCAGTACCAACAAAGCATGCAGGTGAGTGGTATGTGTTGGGATAGGGGCCTCTAGGTAAAGACACCTGCTCTTAGGTGGGGCTGGTTCAAGTTCCAGGTGGTGCAGGAGAGCGGTTTGTGTTAGGATAAGGGCCTCTACATACAGAGACTTTCCTTTAGGTAGGGCTGATTCAACTCCCATATAGTTGAGGCAGGTGTGCGCTTTCTCAGCCTAGAGGCCAGCTGGCCATCTCCCACATCTCCAACGTGGATAGTCATAGTTTTGGAGGATAGCCAGAGGTCATGGTCTGGCCCTGAGCTGTCCTGGCTCAAAAGCCTGAGATAACAGCACCCCCAGAGTGGGTCAGCATGGTGCTGACACCAACGAGCTCGCAGACACTAGAGGTAGGATTGGAAAGCCAGTTTATTCATTTAATCGAGGGAAACAATCCCAAACTGCCTGGGCACATGACCACTGGAATTGTGTAGCCAGCTGCTGGCTCCCTTGGTGGTGCAACACATGGGAGGGCTGTGTTTTAAGCACAGGTTCTTGGTCAGCCTGGCAGGAAAGGCAGGGCAGTGAGTGAAGGATTGGGCATATGACAGCCTCAGACTATGGGGGCCATTTGCACATCTTCGCTTCAGTCTGCCATGGGGTGATTTTTATAGTTTCACTTTGCTCATAGTCTTATTTCACTTTATTCCAAGTTCTCGGCAATGCTCGCTGTGGACACAGTTGTAAAGGCTCAGGTCTCCTGAAGGACTTCAGGTTCTGAAGAGTCGTGGGGTCAGTGCTAGCTGGGGCAGGGATCACTGGGTCCACATAGGGAGGGAATGTGGTGTCTGAGCCATGTCCAGGCCCCTGCCACTGTCAGGGCTGCATCAGGTGATCTCTGGCTTCTCTGCTTGCATTCCTTCTCTCTTGTCAGCCTTGCCTGTGTTGCTGCAGCCTTTCTGCTATAATGTCCTGTGTCAGCCGAGCCAGTGGTTTCCTGTTGCTCTGGGAGCCCTGATGAGTCCATGCCACATTTGCTAAAACGGGGGCTGCTGTGTTTGTGTGCATTCGTTTGCTGAATAGTTGAATTACTTACTATGTGTTTGTTAGTGGGCTAAGTTGCTCACTGCCCTTTTTTTTTTGGCAAGGACTGTTCTTTATCCTGAAATTAGGTCATTTATATTTGTTTTTGTTGTTAAAACACCTTTTTTTGAAATGGTGGTGGTGACAGATTATAGGGTTTTTTCTGTTTTTGATCCTTGCTCACTGGCGGAATATGAAGTTGGCATCTTTGGTCTAAGAAAGTTATAATTTTATTGATGGAGATGTCTGGGAACTTTTGGCCTGTTGGAACTACAGAGTCTAGAATTTCCAGGGTCCCTTGTTCTCACTCACCTATGACCTGAAAGGCTTCCCCGGTTGGGAGATCAGTAAATGAGAGCTGTAGCCGGAGTGAGCTGGTTAGAGAGCCATGTGGCACCGGACCTGCCTAGGAGCCCTGACCTTGGACCTGTCCTGTCTCAGGACTTCAGTCAGTGTTCTGTCTCTTTCCTACCATGCCTGGCGGGTGAGGGAATAGCAAGTGAGGGAACAGAGCAGCTGCAGGTCTGGGGAGTCTGGAGGCAGAGAGCAGTGTCTTGCCTACTGGTCCCCTCCCCTGCTTTATTTTAAGGTTCTTCTTTCTGTGTGCAGGTGTTTACAGTCTGCTGTGCTACGTGTCAGCATTGGCTTAAATATAAAAATATGTTCAGTGGCTTTCCTTCAGATACAGTCAGTGTTCCAGGAAGATGTGGCCAATGGATGTGTGTCTCCGGGACTTCCGTGTGGCGCCCACAGCCTCGGAGCTGGGGTCCCACCCTCCTCTGAAGAAGCTGGGCCCTAGCTGCAGACTCAGAGTGAGGCTAGGAAGACTGAGTCTGACGGAGGGTAGAGTTAGGGACTCCCAGACGTCAACAGGTGGGGATTGAAATGAGAGAAAATATCAGAGGGGTAAAGAAAGTGTGGACTTTGGCCTCCAAAGCACGTGGGGGAAGGGTGGAGAAAATGTCTTTTCTCTGGCCTGGGATTTCTCACACTTGGCACTGTTGACATTTTGGGCTGAATAAGTTTTTGTTTTGCAGGACATTCCTGTGCATCGTGGGATGTTTAGCAACATCCCTGGCTTCTACCCACTACATGCCAGGAGCAAACACAGAGTGTCGCCCCTTCTTGTGACGATCAGTTGTATCCCCAGACAGTGCCACATGTCCCTGATTGAAATGAGAACCACTTCTGTAGCCCAGAGCATCTTGAACTTTAACGTGCATATGAATCACCTGAAGATATGTTTAAAAGGAAGGTTCCAATTTGGTATCTGTGCGGTGTGGCCCGAGACTCTGCATTTCTGCTAAGTGCCCAGGAGATGCTGTGTTGCTGGACTGCAGGCCGTTCTTGGAGGGGTTGGGCTCTAGCCCCCTGAAGACAAGGCCCTTGCAGTCGGTGATTTGGCTGTGTCTTCTGAGGCCCTTCAGAGCTTCAGTTCCACCTTATTTACTTACCCTCTGGGGGACGCAGGCTCTGAGATGGGCCCCAAACTGCTGGCCCCTGGTGGACTGGAGTTTCTCCCACTTAATCGAACACTAACTAGGTGTTGTGGCCCCGCGGTTCTGCAGATAGAATTAATAGCTCCAATCAGTGGACCTTAAGGTAGGGAGAGTACCTGGGTGGGCCTGACCTAATCAGGTGAGTCTTTAAAATCTGGGTCCAGAGATCAGACAGAGAAGTCAGAGATGCAGAGCAGGAAAGGGATTCCACACGTGTGAGATTCTCCCTCGTTGGCTTTGGAGGTGGAGAGGGCCATGTGGCAGGGAATGTGGGCAGCCTCTGGGAGCTGACAGCAGCCTGGGCCTTCCAGCCAGCAAGGAAATAGGAGCGTGGAAGAGGCTCCTGAGCTACAGGGGAGAGCACAGCTTGCCGACTGCATGGATTTTAGATGTTGAGACCCTGATCGGAGAACCTGGCTCTGTGTGCCCGGCCTTCTGACCCATGAAACCGACAGCCAGCATATGGGCGTTTAAGCTGCTGCGTTGGTGGTAGTTTGTTACACGGCATAGGAAACAAGCCCTCACACTGTCATCTGAAAACGCACCTTCCTCTTTTGTCCTTTGTCACCTTCTCTTGTCTTGCTGCCTCCCTGCACTCCTTTCCCACCTGGGGGCCCGGTGTTCCTTCCTCCCCAGGGCTGAGCGAGGGCCTTGCTGGGAGCAGGTGCTCGGTGAGGGAGTGTTGAGTGAGCCCCTCGCCTGGCTGACGCAGCTACTGAGGACCTGTCTTTCCTTTGCACGTGACCCGGTCAGCTGGAGGAGCGAGCAGAGCAGATCCGTTCCAGGTCCCACCTCATCCAGGTGGAGCGGGAGAAGACGCAGATGGAGCTGAGTCACAAGAGGGCCCGCGTGGAACTGGAGCGGGCAGCCAGCGCCAGTGCCAGGAGCTACGAGGTGGGCTCTGGTGGGGCCCCCCAGAGCAAGGGGGCGGTGCGTGTACCTGCCAGACCGCAGGGAGCAAGAGCCCAGCCAGCGGCCCAGGTGCTCTCCTCCAGGTGTCCAGGGCCTGCCTTCTTAGGCCACCTGAGGAAGTGGGTCGGGCCTCAGGTGTGCTCTGTGTCCCCGAGGAGGGCAGCACGAAGGGACGGCTGCCCTGCCACGTCTGCCCAGTGAGGTGCTGGTGGGCATTCGTCTCCGCTGGCTGCCTCGTTGCCCTGTCTTCTCTGTGAGAATTGGGATGGAGGTCTGGCACAAATGCCAGGTGGCCTGGGGGTTACAGGCCTCGAAAGTCACCGGCTTGCGTAAGAGTCTCAGGTCCAGGCTGGGCCTTGTGCAAATGGTTATAGGGCCTCAGCGCCAAGAACCCCAGTCTCGGGGGCTGCTTCAGGTTGCCCTTGCCTTACCCAGGGCAGGCTGTTACCCAGAGGAGTTGCTGGGTTTTTACTCAGTGTGTAAACTCCACGCTTCCTCTGCTTTGAGTAACGGCACTTGGCCAGGGTTTTTCAGTAAGTGCTGACGAGTCGTGGAAATGCTGCCAAGGTTCAGGCAGAGCGTTGCACCAGAAAGTCTCTGGCCTCTGGGCTTTCCCTGAGGATGGATATCTGGCCCCATTCTCACCTTACGTGGCATATTCCCACTCTTTCCTGGTCCCTGTAGAAATAGCTGATGGCTTCGAGGGTGTGATGCTAACTGGATGTACTTGAGCCCGATGTGCAGGCCCGTGGCCATGGTGTGTTGTGTGGGCTTAGAAGCCCAGTGCGCTGCAGGTGGGGGACTGCTGCCTCGGCCTTGGCCCTGGCACTGCTCAGTGTGGGGCTTCTGCCGATGTTCTGGGTTGTCCTAGGAAAGATGTCCTGGGGGAGCCGGTGGGAAGAGGAAGAGGGAGAGGCCATGGGAATCTTGCAAGTATTGAAGTGAGTCACTGACAGTCTTTCTTGGGGAAATCCAAGGGTACAGGGCTGACTGAGCTTAATCCTGGGACCCCCTCGCTGAACTTGCGCCTTCCTCTCGGAGAGGCCTTTCCCCGCTGCCTGTGGACTTGGCTGAAGATGGCCCTCGAACCGTCTGAGCCAGTGGTTTTCAGCTTGTCCCTTTGAGTCTTGGGTATCTGCGAAGGTTTTTCAGGGACTGCCAGTTTGGTAGTGGGTGGAGAGGGCAGGTGGGTGGGAATCTCAGCCCTCCCACCTGGAAATACCTATGAGATGGTGAGACTTCAGTGTCCAAGGTCTGGGGACCTGCCTGGACTGCCGCATGTGCACTTGGGACTGGCAGCCTGAGGAGAGATGCCATGTCTTGCCCCGTGACGTGCTGGCGGGGTCCCTGCACAGCCACAGCACCTCACTCCTGCACCTTGGCAGGTCCCCAGGCTTTAAGGCCTCCTGGTGGTTTGGAGGCTGTACTCGCGGTTGGTGGCTCCTTTGAACCCTGGATCAGCAAGAGGCCGTGGCCCTGGCCGTGCTTTTCTTAAGCTCCTCCTTGCCGCTGGGCTCGGAGAGTCCTGGTCTCAGCACTGCCTCTGAGTACGGCAGGCCCTGCGAGTGCCCGGCGGGCAGCCCTTGGCGGGAGCTTCTGCGGCTCAGCTTCCTGATGAGAGGTCAGAGGTCAGCAGAGTGTCAGGCTCCATGTAACTAGGACTTGGTGCCTTTGCCCCTGGGACTCTGGCTGCCACTTGTGGTCCCTTTGCCTCTTGGGCTGAGGGTAACCTCAGTGGCCGACACTTGCCCCTTCGGACCCCGAGGGATCGTCGGAGTGAGGAGTCTGAGTTCTGTGCGTTCCTTACTAGCGCAAGCCACGCGGCCCCTCGAGGGGGCCAGTGTAGGGTGGCTCTGAAGCTCTGGGGGAGATGAGGGCCCAGGGTCACGTGCTCCTGCCTGCAGGCTTCTGGCCACGCCCCCTGTCCCTGCCCGGTCGTCCACTCTCTGGGGGCGTGCCGACTCACTGGAACGGGAGCCGCCGGAGCTGCTAAGCTCAGAGGCATCTTCCCAGGGTCGAGTCTGAGTGAGATCGCTGTGCTCCTCCTTGCAGATGGCCACCGTGAGCAGTGGTCGGTGGCGGTGACGTGTGCCGAGCGCCCTCCCGGGGGGGGGCACCGTGAGATGTGGCGTCGCGCCGCTGTGGCCGGGCGCTCACCTTGGAGGGCATCCCGCTGCGGCCTCGGGGTTCCTGTGGGCTTGGCTCTTGCCTTATCGGTGGCTCTGCTCTGGGTCTCGGTCCTGTCCGGCGGGCAGAGTGGGCTGGGCTCGGCCTGCTCACACGCCGTCTCACCAGGCCGTTCTCCTTGGCAGCGCGAGGTGGACCGCAACCAGGAGCTCCTGACGCGCATTCGGCAGCTTCAGGAGCGGGAAGCCGAGGCGGAGGGGAAGATGAAGGAGCAGCTGCAGCGCTACAGGGTGTGCCAGCAGAGCCTGGATGCGGCCAGCAAGAGGCTGCGGGACCAGGAGGACGGCCTGGCCGAAGCCGGCGAGGTGAGGGGCTGGGGCCCTGGGCTGGGGTGCTGCCCTCTCCCCGCGAGCAGTCTCTGGGCGGAGAGGAGACGAGCTCCCACCTCCAGCACGGTAGCTCCGTGGTAGTGCCACTGTGTACTTCTGCTTCCCACGTGTGTGCCTACGTTTTTTGCGTAGTTCTGATCGTAGCAAAAATATTAATTTTCCATTCTGTGGTTTTCAGTTAGTAAGTTGAATACTTTTTTAGTCTGTGTGATTATGATTTTTAGTGGTTGACTAACCTGTTTTTGGTCACTTTCAAGTGTTTTTTTTTAATACACACACACACCCTGATACAGATACATATGTGGTAGATAGCTTCATGTGTGTAGCTTTTTTGTTTCTGTTGAATGATTTCGTTTGGACAGATCCCTAGGAATGGGGTTATAAGATCACCAGGTGCAGTTCTCTCTGTGGCTTTTGCTACCAGTTGCTGTGTTCTACTAGTAGCTATTGTTGAGGATTCTACTTTCACTGGAACCTCTACCTGTCACGGATAATGGTGTTTTCTGGAAATACTTGTGATTCTGCCCCCCCGCCCCCGCCCCCGGAGATGTGCCTCTGGATTTGCATTTCTTTGATTATTAATAAGGTTTGTTAGCATCTGAGAATATGTCTGGAACCAGAGCATAGATCAACCGTAGTCCTTATTGTCTCTACCAACCGAAGGTTGTGTAAACTTTAGAGACAGAACCCAGACATTGATGCTTGTGGAAATTGGACTCCTCTGACCTTCCCTGTGTCTTTGCTGTGCTGCTCAGGATCACAGGTGCCGCGAGGAAGAAGATGAAACGCTGCTGGGGGAGGGAGTCGGGGGCCGCGGGATCACTGGTGTTCTGTCTCTGCGTGGTCTTCTCTCCTTGATGGATCTTCGGAGCAGGCGCCAGGTTATTCCTGCCTTGGCAACGCTGGAGAGCATGTTAAGGTTGTTTCTACATCTGTCTTCTGATGTGGATGTTGGCAGGAGTGGCCTTCAGACAAGTCTTCCTCCCGCCTTGGGTGTGTGCCTGCTTGTGCTCCCTCGCAGGCTTCTCTGGAGAACGGGGGTGGGCATGTCCTGCACATGGCTCAGTGAGGAGCAATTTGGGGGGCACCCTTGGCACAGAAGTTGCAGAGCAGACGCCCGTGGGGCCTGGCGTGGCAAGGGTTGTGGCGGTTTGGGACGGAGACCCTGACGTTGCTCATCTCCCTTTTCACCCCGTGGAGAAGGCGTCCTTGGTTCCGAGTCTAGGTTTGTAAACCTCCCGCCCACACAGCTGTGTTCTCTTGTCACGGTGCCTGGTCTAGATGCTCGTGCTCTCTGAGGTCATCCTGGTGACGGCCTGGCTTTCGCGCAGCTTTGTCCTCCAGGCGGTGGGCTGTCTGACTCCTGTATTCAGCACAGCGCCTGTACCTTTATTTAGTTCAGGAAGAATCCTCAAAGGATATGTTCATTGTTAAATAGATCTTAAGTATCTTCATTCTTCTTTGGGTCCCAGATTGAGAGTCACTGTTATAATAAAAGAAACCATGCAGGTCGATGAGAGGGTAGGACACAGACCCACCCCCCCCCATCAGCCTCCCTGGGGGGCCTGCTGTGGCCTCCGTGTTTGCAGACGGTGCCCCGTGCGAGGGTTGCTCACTGTGGTGAGTTTGCCAGGCCGTCCTCTTGCCCTCAGCTTGTAGGTTGATGTCTGACTCTCAGAGGCTGATGGGGCGATGTTGCCACTTGTTAACTTAGAGTGACGCCCTTGAGTGGGCTGGCTTTTCCTGTTGGAGGCGTGCTCTCTTGCCCCAGGAAAGCCACAAGTGGGGTCCCCTCACCAGAAGGTTGTCTGAGGAGGGCGTGGTCCGAGCTGAGGACTGCAGTTCCGCCCCAGTGTCCGTCTAGCGGACTCGCTGTCCTGGAGGCTGTGCGCTGGGCCGCCTCCCCAGGCCTCCCTGTGCCTTCCCCCATGACCCCTTCTGGCCTGGGAGCGCTTCAGCCTCCGCGGCACTAGTGCAGCTCCCGTTCGTTGTGTGTGGCTCTCGTGGTGTCATGCTGAGGACAGCCTCAGCGCCCACTTCTGACTTCTTGGCGGGTGCCCGGCTTGTCCCCGTGTAACGTCTCCTGCACAGCTGGGCGGGGGGCGTGGTGGTGGGGTGGGGTGGTTAGAGAAGGGATTCTGGGCTGAGGACAGAGTGGGTGTGGGCTGCCACGGACTGGGGGGCTGTGCACACGCCGGGTGGGAAGGGGTGACGTGGGGTGTGGGTGTGGAGGCCGCCAGGCGTGAGGCCCGGGCCCGCCTTGGCCGGCAGCGTTCTCACTCCCGAGGCCGCGGGTCACCGAGGCGGGGCTCGGGTGGGGTTGAGGGGCGGGCACGTGTTCCAGAGGAGGAGATGGATCTGTCCTTGCCCTCCGGAGCGGGGCGGGAGGGGACCGGCTCTCGTGTGTCTCGCTTTCAGACCGTCAGTGTGCTGAAGGGGAGGCTCTCGGACCTGCAGTGGAGTGTCATGAACCAGGAGATGCAGGTGAAACGCCTGGAGTCTGAGAGGCAGGAGCTGAAGGAGCAGCTGGAGCTGCAGCACAGGTGAGCGTGGAGGCGGGCAGGTCCGCCCCCTTCAGGGCAGGGGTCCCCGCCCCTTTGCCAGGTAAGCCTGGCCAGCTGTCCACCTGGGTACAGTTGGCCCGAAGCCTGCTGGGCTGCGTGCCGAACTGGGCATCCACTCGTTAACCATGTGCAAGACCCAGGCTTGCTGTCCCGCGTATCCTTCTGTGGCGTGAGCGCCCAGCGTTCACGAACGTCGTGTGCACTGAAGCTCTGAGGTTCCACGAGTGCCCTTCGTGTGCTGGCCTCCCATCCACAGGCTGTTGGGACACACTGAGGCCTTTGAAGCCAGGACCTTTTAGTGCCAGAACAGAGCAGTGTTTCAAATGTTCCAAGAATAAGAAGCGGGAACAGTCATTTCTTTCCTCCTCTGGGGGTGGGATGCCTTCCTGGAGGGAGCTTTCAGAGAAGATGTTGGGTTTGAGCGAGATTTTGAAGGCTGCGTAGGACATGCCCTGGGGCAGGGGGGACGTGGGTGGGAAAGGACGTTCCTGGGGAGGGAGCCCTCTGAGCAAAGGCACGGCAGGATGGAGGAGCTCGCCAGGAGATGCAGGTAGAAGACAGCGCTCTCCCAAAGCTCGTGGCCTCTACCTTAGCAGGTGTTGTCTTAGGGGAGTTCTGACCACTCGGTGGAATGGGGCAGGGTTGGGGGGGGTGGGTCGGTCCTGAGCGGGTCCTTGGCTTTGGCTGTTCCAGGGCCAGCAGAAGCTCCTATTGTGAGAGGTGTGGGGAGGGGAGAGGACTCGCAGGTGGTCTGGATTTACCCACCTGCCCTGCGACTCAGGCCACAGAGCCACCAGCAGGGGCTGGGCCCTGGACCCTGAGGCGTCCTTGCAGGGAGCGTGCAGGAGTGTGGTTGCGTGCGTGTATGAGTGAGTGTGTCTGTGCTGGAGAGCTTTTAGAGTGCGGGCAAGTGTGCTGGCTTTACCACATGCCTGTTTCTGCACGTGGTGTACTTTTTTCTTAATAGGAAATGGCAGGAAGCTAACCAGAAGGTTCAGGAGCTCCAGGCCAGCCAAGAAGCACGGGGGGACCAAGAGCAGAGGATTAAGGTGAGTTGCTCCGTTCCAGTCCCTGGCCTGTGCCTGGGAGATGTCACAGCGCTGGGCCCGGCCCCCCTGTGACCCGTGGCTGTTTCAGAGCTGGGGGCGTACTCAGTGGCATCTAGTGGCAGTTAGCTGCCTGCGTCCACTGTAGCTGTTTACATGTCGGTTGTCTCCTTATGTGCCGGGCACTGTGCTGGATGCTGGGGTGCGTATTTCTGCTCCCAGGAAGCTCGTATGCTTTTGGATGAAGATCAGAATCAAACACATAGAGTAAAAAGTAAACGTATGATAACTTCAGGTACCACGGGATGCTGTGCAGGACTGGAGAGGGTGAACAACAGCCTGCCCGATGTCGCACAGCTAGTGCATGACTCAGCTGGGTCTCAGAGCCAGGTCGGCGTGACTCTAGTTCAGGCCGTGCTGCCTCTCTGTGGGAGGACACGGCCGGGGAGCCGTGATGGCTGCCCGCTGCCCTTAGAGCCACGTCCGTGCACCGGGCCCCGCTCCCGTGCTCTGGCTCTGTGTACCCCCAGCTCCATCTTGTCAGCTTCCAGACCTCCCGGCTCGCTTTCGCCTCTGGTCTTCACGTGCTGTCCTCTGCGGCTCGTCCATCTCTCCTCCCCGGCCCTCACTGCTTCACACGACCCGTTACGTCTCCCCTGCCCCGTCCGCCCATCTGAGTCCTTGGCCTGCTTCTCAGTATTGACTTGCCTGCACGGCCTGATGTCTGTCTTTTGTACGCTCTTCCCTGCAGAGACCTCATCTGTCCTCTGTGTCATGGTGTCCCCGCTGCTTGACCCAGTACCTGGCCCAGAGCTGGGCCCCTTAGTGTTTGTTGTTTTGTGACTCGTCACTGAGTCTCCCCGGTGTCTCCATGTGTTCCCGGGGACTACATGTCATAATGGACAGGCTGTCCTCACCGTACAAGGACTCAGTCAGGACCCTGTGCCACGGGAGTGGCAAGCAGAGCCAGCGTTTGAGGGTGGGTGTCAATTCACGGAGCATTCGCCGCGCGTCCTTGTGCCGGACGTGTGACGGGCTCCTGCCCTGCAGGCGGCACGGCACGTGGCGCGTGGGGCTACCCTGGGAGTGTCCCCTGAGGACACCGCGCAGAGGCACAGCCGGCGCAGGCTGCCCAGAGGCGGGGGCCAGGGCCGTGGAAGTTGCCATGGATCTGGGACAGTTAGGCGCCCATGACTGTCTCCCCTCTGTCTCCGGCCTCGATCAGGATTTGGAGCAGAAGCTGACCCTGCAGGAGCAGGATGCTGCAATCGTGAAGAATATGAGGTCTGAGCTGGCGCGGCTGCCCACGGTGGAGAGGGAGCTGCGGCAGCTGCGGGAGGAGAACGCCTGCCTGCGGTGAGGGGCCCGGGGGGAGGGGGTTGGTGGCGGTGTGTGCGCGCGTGTGCAAAATGTTTGCAGCCTCCTTGGGTGCAGCCCCTGCTCCAGGGGCTCCTGCACTGTCCCCGGCGGTGCGGCTGTTTGAGTGACTATGCTTCTGGCCCTGCCAGGGAGATGCGGGACACCAATGGGCTGCTCCGGGAGGAGCTGGAGGGGCTGCAGCGGAGGCTGGGGCGGCAGGAGAAGATGCAGGAAACCCTGGTCGACCTGGAGCTGGAGAAGGAGGTGAGCTGGTCCCCGTGGGTGTCCTGTGGCTGGCTAGGGGAGACCCTGGGTGTTTTAGTTCTACGTTCCAGCTGTTCAGCTAAAATGTGGCAGCCGCTGGGCTAGTATGGTGGGCAGAATAGTGACCCCTAAAGACAGCCCCATCCTGCTCCCCAGAACTGTGGGCAAAGGGGATCGAAGGGTGCTGACCCCTAGCTGTGGTAGGGAGGCTCCCTTGGGGCTCCTGCTGGCCCCCAGCTGGGCCGGTGTGCTCACAGGTCCTGACCGGGGCCGGAGGGGGTTGGAGGTCAGAGCCACGTGAGGTGAGGAGGACTTGCCTGCTGCTCTTGGTGGTGATGAATGGAGGAAGGCGCTGTGAGCCAGGGAACGTTGGCACCTCTAGAGGCTGGAACGGACGAGGAAACAGGTTCTTCCCCAGGGCATCCAGGAGGAGTGTGGCCCTGCGACCCCTTGATCTGGCACGATGAGGCCCTTGCTGGGCTTCTGACCTACGGAGCTGTAAGACAGTAAATGTGTATTGTTCTCAGCCCCTGAGTTCGTAGTAGTTTGTTTCAGTAGCACTGATGCTGAGTCGGAGAGAGGAGATGGCTTGTGGTACCTGGAACAGACGTTGTTCCTGCCCGTGGATGTGAACAGACACCTGTGCTGAGTTTCCTTTCCCTGGGGCTGCTGCTGGGACGCATCGGGGCATTTTGTGGGCTGTTGTAGAGATGGCCATGGACGTCGGTGCCGAACGCATCCTTGTTCGCGTGCTGAGCGGACCAGCACGAAGGCCTCCCGGCTCCAGGCCCGGGGTCCTCCTGTCCTTCCACACTGCTTCCCCTTCTGTGGTCACCTTCAGTCACCTTCCTTTCTGGTTTGCCCAGCGTAAACCGTGTCACCACTTCCCGTAGCTTGCAGTCTGGTCAGAGTGCTCGTCAGCTGCGCCCCCCGATGGGTTCACTGCCAGCTGAGGCATCGTGGGTCTGGAGCACAAATCCCTCTCAGGCGTCGGCTTATGTGGGCACTTAGCCTGAAAAGACAGTCCCGGAGTCCAGCAGTTTTTCTCTGGATATAGTTTGTTTTGAAATTGGTTAAGATTCTGCATGTAGAATCACACTGCCTGGTTTCCAGCCCTGCTGTTGCGTGCCCGCTGGCTGTGTGACCCTGGCAAATTACTTAACCTCTCTGTCCACCTGTGTAACGAGGAACGCGTGTCTTCCTACAGGGTTGTGAGGATTAAATGAGGTAGTGTAACGTGCTTAAACAGTGGTAAACGCTGACTCAGCGTCAACTGTAGTGATAGATTTATTAACCAGTCTTGTGCCCGGCACACGATAGGGGTCAGGAAGTACTTGAGTGGCTGAATGAGCGCACTGAACAGCGCTGGGCTTGGCCCCAGGAAGGAGTGGGAGGCCAGACAAAGGCACGCGGTCTAGGAAGGTAGCAAGACTCCGATGTGGGATGTGGGTCAGTGGAGCGGCTGTGAGAATACAAGGGCGGGAGGCCCGGCATGCGGGCCGGGTGGGGGCACCGCTGCTGCCCCCTGTTCTTCCCAGCGGCCACGGGGGCCCAGCCTGGCACGCGCGCGCGCGTGCGTGTGTGTTGGGGGGTGGGGTTTGGCTCTCTGCCCAAGTCTGTCTGCCCTGGGGCTTGGCATCCTGAGGAGCACCCGGAGGATGGGCGACAAGGCCGTGGGCAGCGTCTGCCCCCCTCGTGGTTATCGCAGGACCGTCCAGGAGGCTGTCTGCCCCCGACCCCTTTCCCCAGCCCGCAGTCTGTCTGGCCTGCTGGGAATCTTGAAGTTACGGAGCCAGGAATGAATGAGATGTTAAGCACGCAGCGTAGCTTCCGCGGTTGGGAAGCAGCCTGTCTGCTTTGGAGCGGATGGGTGCCTTTCTGCGTTTTAGCTCAGCGATCAGGGCGGGCCGTTCCGGAGGATCAGGGAGGTGATGTCGTCGGTTTTGTGTGGTACTGCCGTGCTGGGGGTCGAGGTGTGTGTGTGGAGGAGGTGGGAGGGCCCGGCGCTTGCACGGAGATGACGGGCACAGCGCTCTAAGGGCTCTACTTCCATGTCTTTTCAGAGGCTGCTGACGAAACTGCAGAGCTGGGAGAGGCTGGACCAGACCACGGGCTTGAGCATCAGGTAGGCGGACGGCGCCGGGTCCCCACCTTTGTTCCGCACGGATGGCACCTTTGGCAGAATGGGCCCTGCCAGCCTGGTTCCCTCCAGCAGAGGCCCTGCCTGCGGCTGCTTAGGTTTAAGGAGATGGAAGTAGGGACTCTCCCCGCCGAGGACGGGACATTCTCGACAGAGCGCTGGCAGGTGTGGGCCCTGCGTTGTGGGGTTTTCTTGAAGGGCTCTTTTTTGTTTATACTGAGGAAGTAGTTGCTTTTGAGGGAAGTCATTTCTTTTAGGTGGTTGTAACGAGTAGAGATAAACTGAGTCTTCAGGGGCAAAAAAGGAAAACAGGGTGATGGAGGATTGTTTCTCATCAGGCCCTTGCAGCAGCCTCAGCTTGTCTGTTGAGCTAATGCCAGCAGGTAGATGGCAGGCGGGGCTGCTGGATGGCCGAGCGGGCCTGGTTCTCAGACGGGCATCTTCCCACCGCTCCCTGCTCCCGATTCCATCTGTCCTGGTGCCTGTCCTTCTGGGGCCGCTGCCCCTTTCTCCAGTGTCGCTCCACCGCTGGCCCTTAGCCCCCAGGTCCCTTCCCTGCCCGGTCCCCCTGCAGACCGACTGCCCACTGCTCCCATCTGGGGGTGGGGGTGGGAGATTGGTCCTTCAGGATTAGTCCTGGCGCCTGGGGCCTGTGGCGTGTAGAGAGCCTCCTGTTTGTCTGCTTGTGCGACTTGAAGCCTGTGTCTTCTCGGGGGGTCTGTCCTGCTGCTCTCGGAAGCTGGGCCTAGATAGAGAGCCCTCCTCAAAGGGCTGTCCTGTAATCACAGCCTCTGACTGCTCCTTTGGGACCTGCACCAGCTCCATCACACCATGGACTCCAGCTGTTTGTCACTTGAAGATGCCCCTTCGTTTTCCTTCTGCCTCGCTATCGCTAAGTCTCAGAGGACAGAGTAGGCTGTTCCCTCCTGAACTCCACCTGCAGAACCCAGGGTCATGTAGGGCTGGCCCCAGCGAGGCCTAGATGTTTTGTGTTTCCTCCTTTTCTCTGGGCTGATGAACTCGTGGGGAAGCTTCCCTCCCACTCCCAGGGAGGCTCACGTCAGAAGAGAAAGCTCCATGACTTTTTTCCTGTGCGGGAGATCGGAGGCCCTCTCGCGCCAGGTGGCACCGGCTGCTGGAGCGTTTCTTAGTCAGGGCAGCAGGGCCGGCGCGCAGCCGGCTGCTGTCTCTGGCCAGAATGGCGCAAGGGTCAGTGTGCTGGACACGATGGAAGGTGCAGCTGCTCCTTGAGACCTTTTGGTCCCGCTTCCAAACCTGACCACCGCCGCCCACCTCCCAGCGGCTCTCCCGCTCTCCCACCCGTCAGGGCGCCCCTCTTCGAGTCGGCGCGCTGCTCCGGGCCAGTCCCTTGCCCTTGGGCAGGGCCGCAGGGCTTGCCTCGCTGTGTTGGTGGAGGTTAGACGCGCCTGTGTGCCGGGTGCTGTGCACGCTGCAGAGCAGTGAGGTGTGGCTGGCTGTCCTCGTCTCCTGGGGTTCCTGGTGGGAGCCCCTGTAAAGAGAAGCCTTCTTTTCATGTGCTTTGTGGCGGTTGTGCCTGGGCCGCTTCTGGGGGCCCCTCGGAAACCTTAGCTCTTCCGCCCTTTCCTGTCCCTACTAGCGCGTTTGGGGCGGGCCCTCACCTCCGGCAACTCCTGCCCTGCTTACGCGGGTACGTGTGTCGAGTGCCGGTTGGAGGGTCACAGGCTTGCGGTGTAAGTGTGGCCCATCAGCTGGATCACCTGGGGAGTTTGGTGCACGTGCAGACGCCTGGGCTGAGCCCAGGCCCATTGAGTCCTCCTCTCCAGCGCTGGACTTGAGTCTTGGTGTGACCACAAATAGCATGAGGGGTTTGGCTCTCTTTTGCCAGGTTTTGGGCAGTCATTAGCGGTTTCTGAGCAGGGAGGGTAATTTGGTGGAGCCCACGTCTCTTGAAATTGAGTATGGGGGTGGGAAATGGGCATAGGGTTCTCGGACACAGGGAGAGGCTGGGGGCCCGTTGCTGCAGTGTGGGGTCCCTGCAAAGGGGTGGGTGTGGGAAGGAGAGACGCGCACTGTTCCAAGGTGACGTTGTCTGGGGGTCCCTGCCTGGTGGGCGGAGGTGGGCTCCGCCAGGAGCTGAGGGACACTCTTTGTCACTCTCGCAGTGTTCAGTGCAGCGGTAGTGACTGGGGCCATCTCAGACCCTGTTAAACTGTGGCTGCACATGTGTCTGACCCCAGCTTAGCCCCTGTGTGTTGTGGGGTCTCTTTTACACCCGTTTCCACATCTGTAAATGGAAGAGTCTTCTGGAACGTTAGTTTCTCACCATGGGGTCACGAATCTCTGAAAATCTGATGAAAGTCATACTTTCTCCCCACAAAAACACAGGTTTGCGAGTGGGTGCGTGTGGACGTGAGATTTTGCGTGCTAGTCCAGGGACCCCTTCCCCAAAGTGTGATCAGCCAGCTCCAGCGGACAGCAGAAGTTGGAGTCCAGCAGTTGCCCTGGCATTAGAGGTTCAAGGGGCTGGGAGGGTGTTTTGGCCTGGCCTGGCAGGCGTGAGTCTGTTGTGTTTTTTTTAATATATATATATTTTAATTTATTTTTATCTATTTGTTTAGGCTATGTTGGGTCTTCGTTGCTGTGTGTGGGCTTTCTCTAGTTGCGCCGAGCGGGGGCTACTCTTCGTGGCGGTGCGCGGGCTTCACATTGCGGTGGCTTATTATGTTGTGGAGCACGGGCTCTAGGCGCACGGGCTCAGTAGTTGTGGCTCGTGGGCTCCATGGCGTGTGGGATCTTCCCGGACCAGGGCTTGAACCTGTGTCCCCTGCATTGGCAGGCGGGTTCTTAACCACTGCGCCACCAGGGAAGCCTTGTTGGGTGTTTCGGTCAGGGTGTTGCCATAATTTTGCTCATTTGGGGCCTGTCATGACCCCAGGCTCTGGCCGCCGTCCAGTGTCTCTGTGGTTTCTGAGAGCTGCCGCCACTAGGTGGCACCGCCCCCCCCCTTGGTGATCGTGGCTCCCTGCTACCTTGGGACCTGTAGAGGGCTCTGTGGTCTTGCAGAGGTTAGGAACAGAGAAGGGTCCACATGGCACCACAGTGGTCACCCTCTTCCTAGTTTGGGATTTCTTAAATCGTGAGGACCTAGGGATAACAGGGCGGTGGGGGGTGACTTGGCTGGTGGGTCAGCCAGTGCAAACCTATAGGGAAGCCTGCTGGGCCGAGTGTCCTTATCTGCCAGACGAGCTTGTCCACCCTTGACGTCATCTGATCCCCTGTCTGCAGCACATGGGTCATGTGAGTCAGGGGCAGGTTGACATCAGGACTTTGAGGGTGCGAGGGAATGCCCTGCATGGGTGAGGTGGGGCCTGTGCACTTGCAGGTGCTGGTGTGGGGAGGAGGGTGGCTGCGTCTGGTGTCCGGACGTTCTTGTCCCAGGGTCTTGAGGGTTGGCCTGAGGGAGTGGGCAGTGGTGCGGAGGGCTGTGACTCGCTGAGCCTCATTCCTCGGTAGCGTGGTGTGTCGGGATGATTTGAAGGTACTGGAGAGGGACACCCTGTGATGTGTCTGTGAAATACCTGGGAATAAATTTAACAAAATATGTGTATGGGACCCATACACTGGAAACAGTAAGATGTTGTTGAGAGAAATTAAGGCTAATCTGGTAACAGTGTAAGTAACTGGAGAGAGATACCGTGTTCATGGATTGGAGTACTCAGTATTGTTAAGACAATTCATAGATTCAACACAATCCCAATCAGAGTCCCAGGAGGATTTTTGGGGAGAAATTGACAAGCTGATTCTAAAATCTCTATAGAAATGGAAGGGACCTACCACAGCTGTCAGAGTTTGGAAGAAGAATGACTTAGAGGGCTTCCAGCAGCTGGTTGCAGGCACACTGTGAACAGTATTAATCAAGACAGGGTGGTCATGGTGTAAGGATAGGCATGTAAATCAATAGGGCAGAATAGAAAGTTCAGGAATAATCTAAGAATGTAGAGTCAATTGATTTTTGTCAAAGGTGACAAGATAATTCAATGGGAGAGAGTCTTTCAACAAATGGTGCTGAAACAGCAGGGAATCTGTACAAATAGAAACCTCATACTGTCCACAAAATCAGTTCATTGGGGCATGGACTTAAATGTAAAAACAAACTTCTGGAAGCTTTGCTTGGGTTTGGCAAAGAGTTCTTAGGACACAAAAAGCATGAACCAGAGATGAAAAAAATTGGTAAGTTAGACTTCAAAATTAGAAACTTTTGCTTTCAAAAGACACAGTTAAGAAAAAAATAAGGCAAAACATAGACTAGGAGAAAATATTTGCAACATGTGTGTCTGACTGAGGACTTTTATCCACAGTACAGAAAATATTCCTCCAAATTGATAAGATGACCAAATTTAAAAAATGGGTGAAAGACTTTGAACAGATAACTTTGAGAAGATATGAGTGATGAAAAAGGACATGAAAAATGCTCGGTGTCATTAGTCACAAGAGGAGTATAGGGGGGCTTCCCTGGTGGCACAGTGGCTGAGTGTCCGCCTGCCGATGCAGGGGACGTGGGTTCGTGCCCCGTCCGGGAGGATCCCATGTGCCGCGGAGCGGCTGGGCCTGTGAGCCATGGCTGCTGAGCCTGCGCGTCCAGAGCCTGTTGCTCTGCAACGGGAGAGGCCACGACAGTGAGAGGCCCGCGTACCGCAAAAAAAAAAAAAAAAAAAAAGAGGCCTTGGTCAGGGATCCTGCATGCAGCAGCTAAAGATCCCGCATGCTGCAACTAAGATCTGGCGCAGCCAAATAATTAAAAACAAAACGAGGAGTACAAAGTAAGGTCACAGTGAAATACTGCTCTCGACGTGGTGAAGATGTGGAGCAGCTGGAGGTCTCATGCGCTGGTGGTACCGTGGGACACAGCACAGCTGCTTGGGCAACCGCGGGGCAGCTTTCTGTATGTGGGCGATACCACCCGGCAGTTCCACTCCTGGTTACTGACCCAAGAGAAATGAAGACGTGTGGCCTCACAGAGACTCGTGTGTGAGTGTTAACAGCAGCTTTATTCATAGTCGCCCAAACCAGGAACCAAGTCAGGTGTCCATCACGTGGACGGAACACCACTGAGCAAGAAACAGGGGGAGACAGGTGCTGTGTGCAGAAACGTGAATCTCTCAGCAAAAGAAGGCAACCCATTCAGTTCACACTGCATGATGCCATTTACTTGAAATTTTAAAAACGGCAAAACTGACCTGTGACAGGAGGGTGAGTGGCTCCTTAAGTCTTGGATTGGGATATGATTGGGGACCTGGGGGGCCCTCACCTGTGACTGTCACAGCAGCAGCTACACAGTTGTATGTATGTCACGCTTCAGTCAAGCTGGTCCGAGGATGGTGAGTAATCGGCGCTCCTGACAGCTGTGAGGGGAAGGAAAAGGCCTAGGAGGTGGCCTGGACTGAAGTCAGGAGTGGATGGGGATGCTTTTTAAAGCCTTTATTTTGGGAAGGAACCCATTTCTTGAGCTTATCAAAGGCCCATGGGCAGCTGGGATCAGCCCAGGCTTTTTCAGTGTTCCTGGATCTTGGGGACTTGGGGCAAGTGCTGTGGGAGTGTCACCAGGGGAGGCCAGGTGTGGGCTGCAGAAGGGCAGGTGGTTTCATGGTAAACCCAAGCTCTGCAGAGGAGGAAGGTGAAAAGTGAAAGTGGTCTTCAGTCCTCCCCATCTCACCTCCTCCGGGCTTGCCCTGTGTCACTGCTGTCTGGCGCCATCACGCGGTGCTCTAGTTATGCCCGGGGGTGCCATTCTCAGAGCAGGATTGAGGGTTGCCGCCAGGGGTGGGCAGCAGGGTGTTATCGCTCTTACCCCCAGTCCGTCTTTCTAGGCAATGCCTGATAAATTCCTGGGCATCTTTCTAGAAATGTGTGTGCATACAAGCTCTTTTTTTGTGTGTGTGTGCGTGCGGTACGCGGGCCTCTCACTGTTGTGGCCTCTCCCGTTGCGGAGCACAGCCTCCGGACGCACAGGCTCAGCGGCCATGGCTCACGGGCCCAGCCGCTCCACGGCATGTGGGATCTTTCCGGACCGGGGCACGAACCCGTGTCCCCTGCATCGGCAGGCGGACTCTCAACCACTGTGCCACCAGGGAAGAAGCCCCAAGCTCTTTTTTTCTTCCAGTTTAATTGTGATGTAATCAACCAATAACACTGTATAAGTTTAAGGTCTGCAGCGTAATGATTGGACTTACACGTTATCATGAAATGATTACCACGGTAAGTTTAGTGAACATCTATTGTCTCATATAGATACAAAATTTAAAAAATTAAAAAGAATTTTTTCCTTGTCGTACTAGCTCTTTATGTACCCACCCCCTAAGAAGTGCTCATTCTATACTAGTACCCTGTTGATGGATATTTCCAGGTTTTGTTTTTTTTTTTTCCCCCACCAATAAGCAGCATTGTTTTGGTTGGATAAATTCTTAGAAGTTGAATTTTTTTTACCTAAAAGATATATGTGTTTGACCGAATTGCCCTCCAAAAACGTGTAATTGACCTTTGTGTCCCAGTGTGAGAGCGTCGTCAGTCGCTCCAGGCAGCACGCTTTCAGAGGTTCTAGCAGAGGTTGCAAGTCAGGTCACAGTGGAGTGAGGGGGCAGGAAATGTGCAGTGGCTGGGCTTTGAGAAAGAGTTCTTAGCAACCCCTCTTGGCGGGATCCTTATTCAGTAGGCTTGGGATGCCTGTTGAGTCCCTCTGTCGCCAGGCCTCTAATTTCATAGAGGAAACAGTTTGCTCGTGGCAAGGGTGCCACTGTGGCTTGGCTCCTTCCCCATCCCTTTGTGCCTGCAGCTGGCCCGGTTTCAGCCAGGCTGGGAGGGCGCAGTACCTGCCAGTGTGAGTGTGCAGGTGTGACGGAGCCTGCGGGGTTGCAGAGGACGCTGGTACCGGGGAGACGGAAAGGCAGGCGGGTTTGGCTGGCTCTGAGGCCTGGCAGCTGCGCCCCCCCCCACAAACTGCTGACCCATCATCTGGAGTGAAAGCTGGGAACTGGCAAGTGCTGATGCTGGACGTTTCCCCAAAGCATTTGTAGGCTGGCCAGATGACGAGTCCTGGGGACTAGTGTCCCCTGATTTCTGAGGCCAATTAGGAGGCCAGCGAGGGGGAGTGCCTAACTTCCTCCTGAGAACGGGTCGTATTGAGCACCCTGGACACACTTGTTACCCTGGTGACTGTGTTGGCAATTTCTCATTACCTAGGTGTTGGGTTGATCAATACAGGCCGCGCTGTGGCTGCTTGGGAAGGTAGCTGGGCTGTCGCGCGTCTGGGTCGTTTTCATTGGTCTTGGTGTGTTTTCTTTGCAGGCACGAGAGGAGGGGGAAGGAGAAGGCTTTGGCCTTCCGGGGGCTCGTGAGCGGGGCCCCTTCTGGTCCCTCCTGCTGATGCCTTGGTCTCAGCTGTGATCATTTTTATTGTTGGTTCATTCACCACCTCATGCATTCCCCACGGGCTGTTCTCAGGGAGCCTGGAGTCTGCAGGGGCCCTTGAAACATATTTGATTTCTTCCTCAGGCCTGTGCCTCTGTGAGGTGTCAGCTCCCAGCCAGGCTCCCTGAGAACAGCCCCAGAGCCATGAGCTTCCTCCCCCACAGGGCGCAGGCAGAGGCCGGGGACTTCTGAACCCATCTCAGCCCTTTCCATCCCCGTGGAGGCCTACAACAGTTGTTCCCGTGCGTTTACTCATTGTGGGCGGCTGAGTCCCCAGCTTCTTTTTGCCTTGGAGGTTGTGTTTTCTGCACTGGTCAGCCTCAGGCTTCAGTCTCGTGAACTAGGAGCGGGGCCTGTCTTTAGAGCCTCTGTGCCTAAGTCCAGTGGGCGTTTCATAAACGTTTGGTGAGTGAGTGATGGCATCGTGACGGCTTTGTTTGGTGCGTTTGTGGTTTGATGTGACTTGGGTAGGGCATCCTTTGGCTCGCTTGGCTGCTGTGACAGAGCCCCAGCGTTATTCACAGCGTGTCCCAGTGGGAACCAGAAAACAAGTGTAGCAGAGAGCTTCCTGACAACGGTCATTCTTTCAGCTACAGTCCAGTTCGGGGCTCGGGGGAGCAGCCCCTGCCTGTCTCCCGCTTCCTGGTGAGGTTTCAGAGTCGGCAGCAGTGTGGACCAGTCTCTGCCTGCTGGATTTATGCAGCAAGGTGTGGACGGACCAGCGTCCCTGACAGGCTTGCTTGGCCCCAGTGGGAGAAGAAACTGCTTTGTTCTGGTTGGGCTTGGGCAGGTTGGGAAGCTCTAACGGAGACCCAGTGGGCACAGCCCCGTCCGCCTGACTCTGCGTGCTCAGAGCAGGCCACGGGCTGCGGGCTTTGCAGCATTGTAGGGAACGTAAGAGAGAAATGCTTTCCAGAAGAAACTCTTCCTGACTCTTCCAGGGCTGCATCCCCTGCACGTGCTCTCCCCAGGCCGCGCAGCAGCCGGGCGCTCAGCGAAGCGGATCCCGGACTCAGGCGGGTCTGTACTTCTGTGCTTCTCACTTGGCTCTTTTGGGGGGCTTTTCTCCCAGTTTTGTAGATACGGCTCTTCTACTTCTGTGCCTCTTTTTAAATTCATGTAAAAAGAAAACCTAAAGCCAGATAATAAAAGGATTTAGACAAATTAGGCTCTGCTGGATTCCCAGGGGCTTATTTGGGAGAACGAGAAGGTAGCTCCGGGGTCCCAGTTGGTTTAGACTTGGCAGGTGCTTGCTGAGGTCCAGTTATGCACCAGGCCCCTCCCTTGTGGAGGCTCAGGTCCCCAGTCCCCAGGCAGAGTGGGGGGTGTCCTGAGAGGACAGGAAGGGACGAAGGGGCTGGGTGGCTGCACGGCTTCCTCTGGAGCAGTCCCCCGAGGGCCTGCCCTGCTATTTCCAGCAGTCACCATGGCCTTTGGAGGGCCAGCATCTTGGGTGGCTTCAGGGAACAGTTGAGGGGTATTTCATTGGGCATTTATGCCTGGGCTTCCCCACCTGACACCCTTGAATGTCAGCTTTGAGGCTGCGAGGAGAGGCCTCTGAACAGTGTCATCCAGGACACCTGGGGGTTAGCTGCACACGGTCGCAAGCTCTGTCATCCTTTCCCACAGCCACTGTCACTTTGTCGGAAGCTAGAGCTGCTCCTCGTCCCATCGAGCTCCGCCTCGGGTCTCTTGAGGGCAGAGCAGGTGCCCCGAGTCCAGGGTCAGCCTGTGCCCATACCCCACTCCTCCCAAGGCCCGGCGCCCCCTTCCCACGGGTGGCTGACCACCCGGGGACATGGTTCAGATTCTCCAAGACCAGCTGGAGGCCAGGGATGGGCTCAGGGGGTGGGCTGGCCGTTGTTAGTGGTGAGGGGCTCCAGCTGGGGGCTCTCGTGCCCGTGAAGCAGGGCCCTTTTTGCTGAGCTGCACCGGAGAACAGGAGAGGAGCTCAGCACAGGCTGTCGGGGCGGCGGCCTGGCGTTACTCCAGCTTCTCTTCCTCATGCTCTGCTCTTGTCCTGGCGCAGAGGCCAGGCCGCCCTGCCGTCAGAAGTTGTGTTTTCATTGGAGCGTCTCAGGAGCTGAGTGCCGAGGCTGCTGTGCTGCACACACCGCAGCTCCGACGCGCTGCCCGGGCTCCTGTCAGGCCCCACCCAGTGGTTGTGGGATGGCAAGCGCTCCCAGGCCTACTGTGTGCCTGACCCACTGTGTGCCGGCCTCGGCACCGCACAGGCTCTGGCTGTTGCCTTGGATGAGCTCTGTCTTCTGGGAAGTGTCCCTTGGCAGGTGGGAGTGGGGTCCTGAGGATGAGAGGAGGGAGGTGAAGCGGGAGGAAAGTGTCCCGGGTGCAGGGCGAGGTGGCACCAGCGAGGGTGGTGCTGGCGAGCCGGTGGTGGTGGAGGTGGGGGCGGCCACACACTGGGGTTGGTGTCGCCGTGTCACAGTCTGCGTGTGGCGGAGGCGGGACCACGGGGCGCTGCCCTGGATGTCTCGTTCTTCCTTCCCTGGCTGGTCTTGGGTGCACCCAGGATGGTGGGCGGTGGCTGGCACGAGTGGGTAGCTCTCCTTCGAGACCCTCAGCCTCAGGCAGGGCTCCGGTCAGTGGCTCCTTCTGCCGTTGTGTCTTCGTGAGAGTTTGGTGCTATGGAGGATTTGTCACCAGTGGCCTTGAAGAGCTCTCTGTCCCCTTCAGTGTGTCGTCCTGTGCCCTCAGCTGGGGGACCTGGACCTCTGGTTTTCAGTACTTTGTATTCCTGAGTGTGTCCACATGTGCTGTGTTGGCCCCTCTCATGGCCCGGGCCGGTCCTCGTGCTAACCGCCCCTCCTCAGCTTTCTGTCACAGGGAAGTGGGGCTGTGGCTGGGGACGGGAGAGCAGGGGGCAGCCCTCTAGGATTGCCCCTGGGCCTGTGTCTAGAGAGGGGACACAGAAGCTTACTCTTCAAGGCACCATGACTGAGGCGTCCAAGAAGAAACGCACGCGTCCTTCCTTCGCTCTTCGGCTACTGAGACAGTCACAAGCGAAACACCCTGGGCCGGAAGGGTGGGCAGCCCACAACGCTTGGGGGATCGTGAGGGGAGACCTGGCGCTCCTCCTCGGCTCGTGGGGCCGTCGCGACCTGTCTGTCTGCAGACTGTGGCACGGTTTCCTCCGGGCGGGTTGCTGGGCCCTTGCTCCCCCAGTTGCGCTACGCCCACGACTGTGCCCAGCCTCGTGCATCTAGGGCCCGGCAGGCAGGCGGCCGCTGAGAGCACGTGGCAGGGGTGTTTGTCTTGGGGACTGTCGCCGGTGTGTGGCAAGGAGATGTGGCCCCCAGTCCGCGACCGGCATGCCGGGCCCCCAGTGAGCATTTCCTCTGTTGAAGACCATGTGCCCCAGACCTCCGCCGCTTTGGTGGCCCAGATGGAAGGTGTTTTATGTGTTGTGTTCTCGGGGATACCGGGGTGTCTGGGATGCGGGGTGGCCAGCTCTCCGTGGTCTAGGCCTTGGGCCTTGAGAGCCTTAGGCAGCGGGGTGGCCCGGGTGGGGGGCGGTCTTGGCCGTCAGACGGTGGAGAGCTCAGCTGGCTGGCAGGAGCGGGGGGGGGGGGGGCTCTGAGGAGAGAGCGGGACGCCCGCTGCGGGCCTCCTGCTGCTGCTTTGGCACAAACCACGGCGCACCCTGGGGCTGGGAAAGTGGGGCTCGGGGGAGAAAGGGGCGCAGATGTTCCTGGCAGACTTCCTTCCTGTTCTTTTTCCGCCCTGACTCAGGAAGCAGAGATGTTGGAGAGACTTGGTAAGTATCATTCCCCTCCTCACTTTCCTTTGTGGAGAGAACCACATGGAGCATTTCATTCCTCTGTGGTGGTTTTACTCTAACTCGAAAGAGAACTCAGGTTGGTTTAATAAAAGCACAGAGGTGTTCCTGTGTGCACACGGGCCGCGTGCAAACACGTGTGTGTGGAGGGTGGGTGCAGATGGGAGGTGAGGGTGGGAAGCGCCCCAGGTGAAGCCCTGGCTGCCTGCCTTGGTCCTGTCACCCTGTCCCAGGTGGCTGCTTAGTTGGCCTGGAGCCTCCTGGCAGTGCCTGGAAGGTTCTTCACGATCCGGCATCCATGCGGTAGGAGCCACCCCATGACTTGGTGTGTTGCTGTTATTGGCACTGAGACTGGAGGGAACGCCCTCACGTGTGTCCCCCGCTGTGGTGACTCCTGGCCTCATGACAGCTGTGACAGCATGGGGTGTCTGGGCCTCTGCTCGTCCTGAACGCAGTGCAGGCTGGGGCGCTGTGGGGAAGGACATCCGGGCAAGAGGGGCTCTCAGGGTCCAGGGCGATGGACTGACCTAATCAGTGGCAGAACTCGCTTTCAGACCGTCCTCCATCAGCAGGGCTTCATCTGAGATGCACACACATCGGGGAACTCAATGGAAGAGAGAAGGCTGCTGAAATTTTAAAAATTGTTTTAGAACAGGCAAAACTAATCTTAAGGCCAGAAAGAGCCCCACAAAAGACCACAACAACCCAGCCTGGCAGTTGCCTGAAGTTAGTTGAGGGGTTGGTTGGGAAGGGACTGGCGGGACCTCCTGGGGTAGGTGGGGACCCGGGTTACACGTGTGCCCACTTGTCAGCATCCTGTCGGTGAGTTCAGGTAAAGTTGTGAGGCAAAACGTCCATCACAAAACAGGTTAGAAAACATGAGATTGGGCTGGAGGGTGGAGTGTTGGATGAAAGCACATGGCAGAACCTCGGTGACTGGCCCCTGGGAGGCACAGGAGGGTCATTACACTGCAGTGTGGCCTCTGTGCCAGTTTGGAGCTTTCTCCCATAGAAGTTGTTAGAAGTTGCCACCAACTTCTTCCTTTCCCGCTCCCCTGACTTCCCAGCCCCTAAGTGTGCCGGGGATCCAGTGCGGCTGCTTGTCAGCCCTCCCCAGGGCTCTGGCAGAGGCTGGTCCGGCCCTGCGTCTCCAGGCCCACCTGGAGGGTGCCCCGCACGGCCCATCCTGCCGGTGGCCAGCTGCCCTCTGGGAGCTGGCCACGCACCCAAAGCTGCCGGGGGATCGGGCCACGGCCCCTGGAGTCCAGCCCGTGGTGAGGTGCAGTGGGGGTGCTTTCAGGCTGCTCTTGGGCTGAAAAGCCAGCTGTCTGGATTTCCCTGGGAATGTCAGAGGAAGCCCAGCTCCTGGGACCGGCTGGGAGTTGCCGCCCGAGAGGGTGTCTCTGCCTTTAGCTTGTTCAGAGATGGCCGCTGCTACTGGGACTCCCAGCTCCTGGGGCCGATGGTAGGGGACAGGGCCTTGGCTCGGGGGCTTTTCCCTGCGCTTTCTGGCCTCTGTCTCGGGAGCCCAGCGCTTGAGCAAGGTGATCTCTGAAGACTATGTTGGGCTCCCTCCCTGGGTTGCCCAGGTTCAGACGGAGTGAAGGGGAAAGGGTTGTTTTTTTTTAAATAAATAAATTTATGGCTGCGTTGGGTCTTCGTTGCTGCGCGCGGGCTTTCTCTAGTTGCAGCGAGCGGGGGCTAATCTTCCTTGAGGTGCGCAGGCTTCTCATTGCGGTGGCTTCTCTTGCTGCGGAGCACGGGCTCTAGGCGCGTGGGCTTCAGTAGTTGTGGCACGCGGGCTCAGTAGTTGTGGCTCACGGGCTCTAGAGTGCAGGCTCAGTAGTTGTGACTCATGGGCTTAGTTTTCCGCAGCATGTGGGATCTGCCCGGACCAGGGATCGAACCTGTGTCCCCTGCCTTGGCAGGCGGATTCTTAACCACTGCGCCACCAGGGAAGTCCCAGGGGAAAGGGTTTTATACCTTTCAGATAGTGTTGGCGTGTCAGACATTTGTGACAATTTTCAGAACTCACTGGGCAGAAGGCATCCGGTGCATCTCCTGCCCTTCCCTGGTGTGCTGACCAGGGCCCGGGCCCGCCTTCCCTCCCGTCTCCGGGCCAGTGGACTAGGCTCAGGCTCCCTGTTGCCCTCGCGAAGGGTGGGATGTAGGTGTCCAAGGGAAGGGGTGTGTCTTCGTTTTAATTGGCTCAAGAGCACTTGGCATGTTTTTAACGTCCCTAGCCTTGTGGTGTTGCAGAGTTTTAAGGTTAAACTCAAATGGGAGCGTCGGGGAGGCTTTTTCAGTTAAATGGATATTTTAAAAAGATGATAGATCGATAGGGCTTATAAATTGGGGATATTAAAATACCTTTTTTTATTAACTGAAGAGTTTTTGTAACAATATGTTAAAAAATAGCTTTTGGAAATAGCTGAGTACTTTCTTTTTTTTTAAATAAAGGGTCTTACATACTCTTAGCACTGCAGTAGCTGGACCAGCAATGGTATGGGTGGATCTCACTTCCTGGTTTATCCATTTCGGTGCTACCACTTGTCTGTGCATGCGAGTTTGTGACAACTTGGATGAAGGGGAATTCACTGAGAATTCCAAAGCAGTCTTGGACTGCGTCCCTGCTTTGGGTGAGGTTCTGTGTGTGGCTGAGCCAGTCATGCTTGCGCCCTGGAATTTTCTGTCTTGTTAGTGAAGTGAGCAGAGGTCCTGGCCGCCAGAAGCAGAGCTCACCTCTGGGAGGGTTGGGCTCTGGTGTGGCCAGACCCCATGCAAGGGGAGCCGAGGAGGCCGGGGCCTTGCATGGATTTGGCGAAGCAGGTGGTGAGAAGCCCATGTGAACTTGGGGGAGGAGAATTGGCCTTTCCCTCCGGAGCTCTCCGGTCTGGTTTTTGTAACAGGTGTCAGACTTGGCGGGGAGGTGCTATCAGGTTCATCCCACTTCAGACAGGCGAGTTTTCACTGTATTTGCACACCACTTTTACTTTATCCCTGGAGGTTGTGTCTTGAGCTTCCCCTGTTGCCACGTCTGTTCGTGGAGACTCGTACTACATGGTGAGGATGCCTCGGGATAGGGAAGCTGAGTGGGTGTCTTCTCTGGCCTTTGGGAAGCAGTGCTGGAGACAGACGCCTATCGTTTCGGATCTGGGGCCTCTGGAGGAGCTTCTCTGAACCGGCCACGCTATCACATGGCTCAGCCCTCAGGACATGCTCTCAGCACTGGCTCCGTCCCTGAAGGCAGCCAGTGTTAACAGGTTTGGTGCGTTTTTCCGCACATGCTTTGTGCGTGTGTTTGCTAACACATAACGCCGGTGCATTGCCCCTTCCTCCGCTTGTGGCGCCTTCAGTGCCCAGTTCCTCAGCACAGCTCCCAGGGCCCTCCACTCACGTGTGGGGAGTGCGCTTTAATAAGTCATTTCGTGCTTCATTGTATGGCTGTTGCAGAGTTAGGGGCCGGTGCAGGAGACTGCCCTCCCTTCTGTGTTTATGGGTCCCCAAGACCACCCTCAGGTTCCGTGATCACTGCGAGGGCGCACAGGGATCCCGGGAAGCTTTCCACTCACAGCTGTGGTTTATTACAGGGGAGGAAATAACTGTGCTGAACTGTGACAGAGCGAGTGCAGGTGGGGTGATTCCTCATCCTTAATTAATTACTTATTTATTTTTGGCCACGCCACACAGCTTGTGGGATCTTAGTTCCTTGGCCAGTGATTGAACCTGGGCCCATGGCAGTGAAAGTGCGGAGTCCTAACCACTGGACTGCCAGGGAATTCCCATCCCCATCCTTAATTTAGTACAATCAGCTCCACCTCTGAGCAAATAAACCCTGTTCCAACCAGCTTGGTCTAAGGAGTGGTTCATTGACGCCACTGCAACCAGCAAGGCCATTTCTCAGGAAGTCTGTTTTTCATTGGTCAGTAATTCCACCTGTGTTACTGGCAGCGTCTTGTCTTTTCTTTATTAATTTTTATTGGAGTATGGTCGCTTTACAGTGTCATGCAGCGTGCTTTCTTAATCTCTTGCCTGAGGAAGGGCCCAAGAGGCCTTTGCTGGAAGTTGGACTCCTGTGTGGTGTCAGTCTCTGTTAATTGTGATGGGACTCCTTGGCCACAGGGTGTCCCTGCCCTTGCTGTGTGTCCTTGGTGTCTGTCCCGTCACTTGCCTCGGGTACCCGTGGGCAGAATGCGTGCCGGACCTGGGGAGGCCTGGCCGAGCCTGGCCTTACAGGGTGGTGGGTGTGTGCTGGGCACAGCCAGCCGTGCGCGTGGTCCTTGCCCTCCCGGGAGATACCTGCTCTTGAGAGCATCGCACTCACAGTAGGCAGGGGCAGCCGGGCCAGGAGACAGGTGTCTGCTGCTTTGGGAACTTTCCGGTGGCCTGACCCAGGGCAGGGGTGCTGTGGGCTGTGGCAGGGCCGGCTTCTCAGAGGACAGCACCTGGGGCTGAGCTGAAGGGTGGCGGAGGGCTTCTGTCCAAGGCCTGTGGGGTGGGAGGGGAGAGTGAGTTCAGAGGACAGGACAGGGACCACCTGGGCAGCCTGAGAGACAGAGGACCGGCGAGTGTCCCGCTGGCCCAGGTGGGCCCCGAGGGCCGTGCTGAGGGGCTTGCCTTCGTTGACAGCCGTTGACGGGCTTTGCCGGCTGTGACACGGGTAGCTTTGCACCTTGAGAGGACCGTTCGGCTCCTGTTTGGCACAGGAGTAGCACGGGGACAGAGAGGAAGCTGGGAGGTGTCCTCGCACAGATGCGAGAAGACGTGACCTGTGCTAGGTGGGGGACAGGGGAGGGGGGGGACGCCCTGAGGGTGCAGGGAGCTGGGACAGTGGCGGGCTCAGCGTTCAGCTCTTAGGGCAGGAGAGCTTGTGGGCTGGGTGGGGTGTGTGCATTTGAAGCGTCATTGAAATGGCGTCATTGAAGGTCTGGAGGCGAGGTCTCCCCTGAGTCACGTTGGTGTGGTCACCGACAGGCCTGGCCTAGCTGGCCTGGGGGCCGACGTGGAACGGGACAGCAGACGGCTGGGACGGGGCCTCAGCCCGTCCCCGGTCAGAAAGCTCTGCGAGGCGTGCCTGAGCCTAAACTTCCGCCGCCGCCTCTGCAGGAGGAGGAGACGGTTGGCAGAGTGATTGCGTGTGGTGGCCGCAGCGTGTGTCATCCCTGTCCCCAGTGGGGGGACAGTGTGCTTGGAGCAAGGAGACCTTGGGACATGCACCAGGCCCCGTATGTCCCGGGAGATGGGATGTTGGCTTCCTTCGGCTCTCCCTGCGTTCAGTCTGGAGAGAAACCCTCTAGCCTGTTCTGCTGCGTACCCGTGTATTTCTGAAGGATAGAGTTTGCCAGAGGTCAGGGTGGGCCGTGCAGCCCTGCCCCGGCTGTGACAGTGACATTTGTTAAGACTTAGGCCTGGAAACTTGAGCGGGAAGGTGCTGAGCCCCTCGTGGATTTCTGTGCTCCTGGCAAAGCCCTGGAATCAGTGAGTTTCCTCTGGTGACTGTGGAAACCCTGCCCTCAGCTCTTAGCGTGCAGCTCTCGGGCTCTCTTCTAAAGGAGGAGGGTTTCTGAGGGGCAGTGCGTGTGTGTTCGGGTGTGTGTCTGTGGGCCTGGGACAGCCACCTGAGAGGGGGACGCCTGGTATCCCCCAGGCATGAGCTGGAGGGTGCGGCATGCGTCCCCTCTCTGCCTCATTCCTCTTCCTCCGTCAGTGAGCGGGCTCCCACACACGTGGGAGAGCCTCTGAGCCCACGCAGGCCCCGCGGGAAGCCTTTGGGACCCAGGCTGGGCCGCGGGGAGCTGTGGGCAGTTCTGGGGCCCCGAGTGAGCAGCAGTGCGAACTCCCCTTTTCTGCGAGGCTCCGGGGAAGGCGATCTGAATGAACGAAGCCGGAAAGCAGTGCCCACTGCTCCTCTGGCTCTGTCCTCAGCGGTCTGGGAGCGTGCTAAGCGGATGCTCCTCTGGCTCTGTCCTCAGCGGTCTGGGAGCGTGCTAAGCGGATGCTCCTCTGGCTCTGTCCTCAGTGGTCTGGGAGCGTGCTAAGTGGAGTGTCTGCCCGGCTTGGGCCGCGGCAGGGGAGGGGAGTGGAGGTTATTGTTCGCTGAAGGGGTTGGGGAGGGCTGAGCCTTCCTGCTGGGAAGAGGGGGGAGGGGAGGGGGACAAGCTGCGGTCTCCCCTGAGAGGCAGTGGGGTGAACTCAGGTCCGACAGCAAGGCCTGTCTGCTTTCCATTGCCTGCTGTTGCCTCTTAGCAGCCTTGCTCCTTGCTCCCTCCCTCCCTCCCTCCCTCCCTCCCTCCCTCCCTCCCTCCCTTCCCTCCCCCCTCCTTCCCTGTGGACATTTCCTGAGGGCTTGTGACGTGCCAGGCCCTGTGCTGGGCGCCAGGCCGCAGCTGTGGGCGTGGGGGTCACGAGGGGGCTCTGGTAGAGTCGATACGCAGGTGTCCAGTGTGGCTCCCGGAAGACGTGGTGCTTGACACGAGGCCTAGAGGTTCCAGGGCAGGGAAGTGGCTTGTGCACGCGCACACCAGCCAGAGACTGGTAGTGCTAGGAGAAGTCACCTGGTTCCAGATGGTTCTAGCCAGGGTGCCTGGGGGTTGGCAGGGGTCATATCCTGAAGACATTTGGGTCGCGCTGTGGAGTTTGGATTTAATCCTGCAGCTGACAGGTGGGGAAGGCGTTTCCGTTCCGTGGGCCTCTCTCCTCCTCTGCTGTCACCTAGAGGAGCTTCGGTCCTTGGCTGGACCCCGCCTGGCAGAAGTCTGGGCAGCTGTCTGGCGCTGGCAGCCTCCCAGGCCCTGTAGCACGGGAGGGCAGTGGTACTGCCTGCTGCGTGAGGGCGCCCCGTTGGGTTCGGTGGGACGGTCTGCCCACGAGCAGAGGGTTGTGTTAGTCAAGTCGTGGTGGACAGTTGAGGGGGTGGGTCTCCTGCCGGGAGCCCTTCGGACTTGTGAAGGTGTCTCATGGTCAAAGCCAGTTTCTTTCCATCTGTCCTTCTAGCTCCTCTTTGGGTTAATGCCTGTTGAGAGAACGGTGATTTTGGAGAGAGTCACTCGTGTGTTCATTCCTTGCACACTGAGTTGAGGCCCCGCTGTCTGCTAGACATCGCGGGTCCGAGCTACACACCCCAGCTTTGTGCTCACAGCACGCAGACAGACGGCTCTAAACAGTGAGACTAAGGGGAGCCTCTTTAGGTGCGATGAGTTGAAGATGGGGTCTGTGTGGAGGACACGTAGACAGCAGCATTTTGGGGGAGTGTCCAGCTTAGCTGGAGACAAACCTTGGTTGTAGCTTTGCTGGACTTGAATAATGTTGGTGGGCAGAAGGCCAGACGTTTCCTCTGGTCTGGAAGTTGGAGGCTGACAAGAGGCCCCAGAGCTTGTCTGTCTAAAGATAGTCCCCGCCCTGAAGAGGGCCTTCACGCTGACAGGGCGGCTTCATCCGAGGAGAGCTGCTGGGGGCTCACCAGCCCTGTGCACGCCGTGTCCCGTTCATCCTCCCTCCCAGCCCTGGCGATGAGGAGGGGCCAGCCTCCAAGGGGGGCTTGCTGGCCAGGGTCATCCCGTGAGTCTGCAGCACCCTGTTGGATTGCTTGGTTGGCCCTGCCCCTGTGCGTGGGCTCGCCCTCCATTACCTCCATCCATCTGGCCGGCCACGTGGCGCCTGCAGCTGGAGCCTGTGTCTTTGTGAGCCGGTCCGCCTGCTGCTGGCACTGACAGGCTTCTGTGGGGGGCTGCCCACCCATTTGGCCCAAGTGGCACATGGCACAGAGCCGGCAGGAGGGCCATCAGCTGGTGGCAGCGCTTCAGGCCTGACGGCTCCAGCCACACTTGGGCACGGAGGGCCTGCCAGCCTGCGGGGGGCGGGGAGGCTCTGCAAGGTGGAGGAGGACGGCGAGCGGTGGCGCGGTTAGCAGATTAGCAGTTAGTTTTGCATTACATGCAAACCCCTCTGCAGTTTCGTGGAGCCAGACAGCCTCCCACAGCAAGGCAAGGAGGCTTCCACCTCACTTCATTTCTCAGAGCACTGTTGCTTGTCTGCTTCTCAGCTGTTTCCGGGTCTGTGCGGAGGACATTTAGGCACAATTCTGTTTTCCCATTTGCCCTTCCTGGCTCTGCCTTTTCTGTGCTGCTAGAGTTGACTGCGGTTAGGCCTTGGGAGGGTTTTGCTTTTGTTAGGTTTGCGGTTATAGGAGGCAGGTATCACTCTTCTTTCAGGCTAGGGAAGTTGTAGCAGGTCGGTTTTAGAGCAGGCTCCTTGAGCAGAGCTCATTCTTTATTGCCTCTTACGCAGGCGCGCCTCGTTTTATTGCGCTTCGCCGTACTGTGCTTTGCAGATGTCGCATTTTTACAGATTGAAGGTTGGTGGCAACCCTGTGTCAAGCAAGGCTTTTGGTGCCAATTATCCAACAGCATTATTTTTTCATTAAGGTAGGTACATTGTTGTTTTAGACATAATGCTGTTGCATACTTAATAGGCTACAGTGAAGTGTAAACAACTTTTATATTCACTGGGAAACCCAAAAAATGCACGTGACTTGCTTTATTGCAGTGTTTGCTTTATTGCGGGTCGTCTGGAACTAAACCCACAATCTCTCCGAGGTCTGCCTGTACGAACGTTAGGTTTTTTCCACTAGGCTTCGTTGAGAAGAGAGTCACTGGTGGCTCCTACTGGTGTTTCTGTTAGTTGGGTCATTTTTATTGTTCACTAGAGCTCAGCTGCAGTGCTGGAGGTGTCCCAATAGGGGTCACTACCAAGTTACCAAAGCATGAGTCTTCGGATACAAAGATAACAGAAAATGTACTTCCTCTTGTCTTATCCACTTAGTATGCTCAAGTTTTCATAATTAAAACAGTTAGTACCTGTGATGGGATTGATTTACAGCAGAGGCTGGCCAGTTTGTTTTTTTTTTGGGAAAAGGGCCAGGTAATAAACATTTAGGGCTTTGTGGCCCATTAAGTCTCTGTTGTAAGCATTCAACTCTGTCTTTGCAACACAGAACAGGGTGACCAGCCCTCCCTTTTGGCTTGGGATGTGGGACTCTTCATGCTGAAACTAGGATGATCCAGGACAGAACAGAACCATAGGTTATCCAGTGGGAAAGCTGCCCCAGACGGTATGTAAATGAATGGGTGTGGCCATGTTCTAGTAAAACTTTATTTTTTAAAACAGGTAGTAGGCTGGATTTGACCCGAAGGCCATAATGTAGTGAACCCTGCTTCAGGGTACAGGGCTGGCCGTTTGGTTTAAAGAAGCAACTCCGAGCCCTGCTCTCCTTTCCCTACAGCTTGTTTTCCACGTGGCTTTCTGCTCACGCAGGATCGTGGGGATTACTTTCTTTTTTTCTGCTTTGGGAGAGCCTGGTCATGGGATGTGACCTTGTTCGGGGGCAGTTATTGGAGGGGAACCTGGTGCAGGATTGGGCGCCTGAGTCACGGGTTCAGCACCTGCCCTGCTGGCATCTGACACTGAGGGTGGGAGGTGCCTGCAGGGCTGGGCACCTTCCAGTTAAGAGTTCTGGGGGGAAAGCCCTTGCCAGTTCATTCCCAGGGCTGGGAGTGCTTGTTTCTGTCTTGCCCTCTTCCTGGTAGTTGAGTTCCCAGGAATGGGTGTTGTGATCGTATCTATTCCATTCAGCGGGTCCTTGTTGAGCAGTTACGGCGAGGCAGGTGCTGAGTTGGAGATGCCACGGAGAATGAGATAAGCGTGGTCCTTGCACCGACACTGAGCTCAGCGTTGCTGTGTTTTGGGGGCTGAAGGGGACGGGCCTCGCCTGGCCTGGGGCTGGGGAAGCCCTCTGGGAGGGAAGGTAGGCTACCAGATCTGGGCTGGGGGCACCTTGTCTCATCCCCTTGGTGGCTGGACAGGTGAGTAAGCTGGGTGGGAGAGCAGAGACCCAGGCCCCACGGTGCCCTGTCCCGTACCCTGGAGGTGTCCAGGGCTCTCCCATCACTTCCTCTCCCAGGTCACCTGGGCCCCTGACTCTGCGGTGCCTAGGAGGTCCTGTCTTCTCACCACGTGAGCAGGCTACCGCTCCCTCGTGTCTGTCTGTACAGTAAGGAGTTGCTTTTGTTTCCATCGAGAACATGAACACGGCTTGGAGTACTTCCATTTACTGACAACCCTTGCCAAATTAATTTTATTTAATTATCTCCCAGGGCTAAGCTTGAATACATTTTGTGTTAAATTCACAGTTTTCCCTTTCCAAACGAAATGGACTTAATATCCTTGTTAAAATCTGATTAAAACTAAAATTGAGTTTTTTGAAGTCTGATTATCCCATGAAATGGAATTTTTAAACCTAATTACGGATGGATTTGCATATACTTCTCGGCGCCATTGAAAAGAAAGTTGAAATAAATTTATTAATGACATCCTTTCTGTTGTTTCCTTGGGGCATGACATTAGTGCTGGAGCGAGGCAGGTGGGGAGAAAAGCTACCTTTCTCCCCACTCTTCCTCAGAAAGGATTTGTTTTAAACTTTAATCCTTGGAGAATCGGTTCCCGAGGAGTCTGCACTTAGTCTCATTTCGTTCCGTCCTTTGCTAGTCTACCAGTTTTCATAGTTGATAGCCTTTCTGCGGCTCCTGGACTCAGAGCTCTTATCTTTCAGGAGGAGGGTGGGAGGGGGGATAAAGATTGTAGTCTCTGGCGGGGCGGGGGGGGGTGTCTCCCTTTCAGCCCAAATTACGGATTTATAATTAATAAGCTACCTTCATCCTCATTCTGTATTATATTGGTGTTGTTGAAAAAAATAAGAACAAACTTACTCTTTATAACCACCTGAAAAAAATAGGCAAGGGATTTTCAGAGGGCACCTCCTTATTCTCTGAGAGACACTGCCTTCCAGCAAGGATTGTTTCCTGTGCGTATCAGGAGCCACACCGCCCCTTCTGGCTTTCTAACTACAGCTTGGATGACAGATTCCCTAGCCTCCCTTCTCTCCAGATGGTCCGTCCATAAGGGAGACCATCACTCGTACCTCTGCACAGTCTAGACCTTCCCCTCTGTGTTCTGTTTACATGAGCAGTCTGTGCATCTTGGGTCCTGTCCCAGCAGATGAGATGACTGTGTGAGCGGTCCTGGTGACGGGGTAGAGGGTGTGGGCCAGAGTGAGTGCCCGCGCTGCTACCAGGGTCAGTCCTGCTGAGCCCCAGCTGATGGCCGCTCTGCGAGGATGTGTGTCCAGATCTTGAAGAGGAGTTAAGAACATGGATTTTCATATGAAATTTCCTGATTTTAAAAACACTGCCTGGGCCAGTAAGCCATATTTTGTAGATGACACGTTTGCAGCTTGGTTAGGTAGCATGGGTGCAGCCTGCGTTTCAGCCGTGTCATCTGCCAGCCTCCCACAAGCCCCTGTCCCCGCCGCACTCCCCTCTCTGGGCCCTGTATGTGTCCTAAGCTTCTCCTGCCCCCAGGCTGTGCCATGTGCCTGTTCCTCTTGGGAACACTCTTCAGTGTCGTCTCTGTGTCTGAATTTACAGTCAAGCACCAGGGGCGCGGGTGGCGCTTCTCTCACTATTTCAGAGTTGAGCAGGAGGCCTAGGCTGGACCTGACCGGGGCGGGGGTGTGGGGGGTGTGGGGGGCGTGGGGGGGCGGGGGTTCGGTTCCAAGCTTTTTAAAAAACATTTATTTTTTATTTCATTTTTTGCTCTAGCTCCTAGTGGGAGAACTTGTCTTGTAGGCGCTTTTATGAATGACTTCTTGAGGAGCAGAGGCCTGGGGCTTTGCACTCTGGTCTTGGTGAGGGGCTGGGGATTAGAGGGCTTGTATACGGGGCTGCAGTGGAGCCTGATAAACACAGCAAGGATCACATTTGCTGGTCTGTTTTGAACTTGACCTCTTCGAAACCACCTCCGGTCGTCCTGGAGAGGGAGGCCGTGTGTGAGGAAGAGCCAGGGCACAGCTTGCAGGCCGTCTTTGGTGAAGGTGCTTCCCTCGCTGACCTGAGGTCCTCATCTGTAGGATGGAGCTCACGTCCCACCTCCCTGGGTTCTTGGAGGAGATTGAAGGTGATCTGTACGTATTAGTTACCTATTGCTGTGCACCGGACTCTACCCCAAGACTTAGGCGCTTGTTATCTCAAGTTTCTGTGGGTCATGAATCCGGGCAGGGCTTAGTTGGGTCTTTCGGCTCTGGGTCTCTCACGAAGCTCCACGGACAAGGCTCCGCTTCCTAACTCACTCTCACGGTGCAGGACTCGGTTCCTGGTGGCTGTTGGACTGAGGCTTCCTTCTGTCCCCGCCACATGGGCCCCTCCATAGAGCATCGTTCAGCATGGCCACACGGCAGCTGTCCTTTTCCGGTTTGTGAGCAGAGGGCAGGGTTTGAGAGTGCTGGTGGGTGGCAGCCAGTCCTTATACCCAGATCACAGAGGGACCATCCCACTTCTGCCACATTCTCTTTGCCAGAAGCAAGTCCTGTCCACGCTGGAGGCGAGAGGGTTGCAGAGGGTGAATTCCGGGAGGCGGGGTATTGGGATCCATGTCAGAAGCTGCCTTCCCCAGCACATTTATTTGAAGGACAGAATTAGAAATAGAAAGGAATTATTCTAATGGTTTAAAAAGAACAATTTTAGTTGTGATGGCACGGAAAAATTCATGTCTATAGAAACTAATTTTACAGATGTTTTAACCTAAAATTGTGAATTACAGTGTTTAATGTGTTAACCCTGAAGCTTGGGAAATGAGTCTCACTGTGGCCCATGATTTAGTTTGTGGGCTGTATTCCCCACAGAAGGTTATCGGACTGTGATAGCGAATGAGAACCCAGCCTGCAGAGACCGCTGCGGAGGCACGAGCCCCCGCCCTCCCTGCTCCCTGTTGGTCTCGCTTCTTGAGGGAATCGCTAGCCGCATGGTTCTTTCTCTTCCTGTGTGGTTTATTGCATTCACTCGCTCGTTCCTTCATCTTGCATTTCTTCTTCCTTGCCCTGCTGCACTAAGACCCCCAGTGCAGTTTTAAATACAAGTGGTGAGACTGTAGGCTTGCCTTGTGGCCGATCTTAGGGGAAAGCCCTAAGCCCTAAGCTTAATGATGAAAGCTTTTCATCATTAAGTGTGATATTGGGTTTAGGTCCTTGGGAGATGCTGTTTCTCAGGTTGAGGATGCTTCCTTTTATTTGTTTGCTGAGAGTTTTTGTTTTTAAATCATGAATGAGTTTTGAATATTATGAGATGCTTTTTATATATCTGTTGGGATGATGATAAGGTTTTTACTCAATATTCTGTTAATGTAGTTAGTATATTAATTGATTTTTCCAGTGCTTAACCAACCTTGATTCCCCGGGTAAACCCCACTTGATTGTGGTATATTATTCTTTTGATATGCTAATATTTTGATAAGTTTTTTTGCTTCTCTGTTAATGAGGAGTATTGCTTTGTAATTTTCTTGTAATATCTTTATCTGGGTTTGGTATCAGGGTAATTTCTGGGTATATAGTACATTAATATGTCTTAGACTTTCAAAACTATACAAAAGAGCATATCCAAACAAGTGTATCTCTCTACTCTAGTCCTCCCTTCCCTTGGAGGTGACCAATTTGATTTTATTTTTCTGGTTTATCCTTCTTGTGTTTCTTTTTGTAAAGATAAACAGAAATATGTTTAATTTTGTTTTTTCCCTCTTTTCTCACATAAAAAGTAGCATGCTATAATGTACTCTTGACACTTTGCATTTCTCTCTTAATCTCTTGAAAATCACTGCATGATCAGTTTATATAGATATTCCTCTTCTTTTTGTTTATAGTAGCATAGTATTCCATTGTGTCTGTGTATCATAATTTATTCATCCAGTCTCCTGTGCTTAGATATTTAGGTAGTTTCTGATTTTTTGCACTCACACATAATGCTGTAATGAATAACTTCGTGCATGTGCGTTTATATATTGTTGGTGCTCTATCTTCAGGCTAAATTCTTAAGATTCCGAATTGCTGGGTGAAAGGGTGTGTGTGTACATAAATATATATACTTTCTGTCCGCTGTTGGAAAACTCTCACTAGGGCTGTGCCTTTCTGTACCCCTGCCAGCAATGTAGGACGGTGTCTATTTCCCCACAGCCAAGGGAGACACACTTAAATACGCTTTGCAGATCATTGTGGGTATTCTTCTTTGATGCTACTCCAAAATCAAGTCATAGTCTCTTTCTTCTTTCTCAAAACTGTTAAAATATGCATAACATAAAATTTACCATTTTAGGCATTAAGTGTGTTTGCATTGTTGTGCAACCGTCATTATCATCCATCTACAGAAGATCCATTCATCTTCCCAGACTGAGACTCTGAGCCCTTAAAACACTGGCTCCCCCTCTCCCAGCCCCAGGCCCCCACCCTCTACTTCCTGTCTCTATGAACTTGACTCCTCCAGGGTCCTCACGTAAGTGGAATCACACAGTATTTGTTCTTTTGTGTTTGGCTTATCTCACTCAGCATTATGTCCTCAAGGTTCATCCGTGTTGCAGAATTTCCTTTTTTTTTTTTTCTTTTAAAGGCCAGAGACTAATCCATTGTAAGTGTATACCACAGTTTGTTCATTCATACAACAATGGGCGTTTGGGTTGCTTCTACCTTTTGGCTATTGTGAATAATGCTGCTTTGCCCATGGGTATACGAATATCTCTTCCAGACTCTGCTTTCAGTTCTTTTGGGTATAGACCCAGAAGTGGAATTTCTGTATCATATGGTAATTCTATGTTTAATTTTTTGATGAATCACCCTACTGTGTTCCTCAGTGGCTGTATAATTTTACATTCCCCAGCCGAGCACAGGGCCTCCAGTTTCTCCATATCCTTGCCAACAGTTATTTCCTGGTTTTTTGTTTGTTTGTTTTGTTTTGATAATAGACATTTCCATGGATGTCAAGTTGTACCTCACTGTGGTTTTGGTCCCCATTTCCCTAATGATTAGTCAGTGTTGAGCACCTTTTCCTGTGCTTATTGGCCATTTGTATATCTTCTTTGGAGAAATGTCTGTTCAAGTCCTAAGCCATTTTTTAATTGCGTTGTTTTCTTGGTGTTGCATTGTGACGACTCTTCATGTATTCTGGATACTAACTTAGATCCTTATCAGATATGTGATTAGTAGACATATTCTCCTAATCTGTGGATTGCCTTTTCACTCTCTCAATAGTGTTCTTTGTACAGAAGTTTTTTTTTTTTTTTGCGGTACGCGGGCCTCTCACTGCTGTGGCCTCTCCCGTTGCGGAGCACAGGCTCCGGACATGCAGGCTCAGCGGCCATGGCCCACGGGCCCAGCTGCTCCGCGGCATGTGGGATCCTCCCGGACCGGGGCACGAACTCGTGTCCCCTGCATCGGCAGGTGGACCCTCAACCACTGCGCCACCAGGGAAGCCCAGTACAGAAGTTTTTAATATTGATTGAAGTCCAACTTACCTGTTTTTCTTTTGTGGTCTACGCTCTTGGTGCCATAACCAAGAAGTCATTGCCAAATCCACTGTCAGGAGGCTTTTCTCCTGTGTTTTCTTCGAAGAGCCTTATAGCTTTAGCTCTTAGATATAGGTCTTTGATGGATTTTGAGCTTATTTTTGTATGTGGTTTTAGGTAAGGTCCAGATTTCTTCTAGTTTTCCCATCACCATTTGTTGAAAAGACTGTCCTTTCCCCCATTGAATGGTCTTGGCTCTCTTTTCGAAAATCATTTGACCATATGTGCTAGGGTTTATTTCTGGGCTTTATGTTCTATTCCACTGGTCTACATTCTGTTTTTAAGCCAGGACCACTTTGTTTTGATTATCGTGGCTTTGTAATGAGTTTTGAAATCAGGAAGTGTGAGCCCTCCAACTTGATCTTTTTTTTTCAAGATTTTTTTGGCTATTCTAGATCCCTTGAGATTCTATATGAATTTTAGGGTGGATTTTTCTATTTCTGAAAAAAACATGATTGGGATTTTGAAAGGGATTGCATTGAATCTAGTTGTTTTCTTTGAAGTGAGAAGCTTATTCAGCTCATTTTTGAGAAAATGTCTACCATATACCCAAGTTTGAGTAACTGTTGTCAGTCATTTTGTCAAGTAAAATGGGTTTTTCCCCCCATAAAAAGAGGCTCTTAAATCATGGTGCTTTTCAGTACAGACTATTGTAGATGGCAGTGCTTCCTTCCTCAAGTCTTTCTCGCTGCCCTGGTTTCAGGCTCTCAGTCACCCCTTCCATCTGGGACCTGGGGCTCCCACATGCTGCCCGCCTGGTCCCGGGCTCACTGAGGGTGTGTGGTGGCCCAGGTGCTAACGGAAGTTCCTGCCAGTGACGGTGGAGGATGCATTCTTGCCTTTATCGGGGTTAGGGCCTGAGTCCCCAGTCCCACTAGCTTCCTGGGGTAAAAGTGGTCTCTGCTTTTCAGAAATCTAAACGGAGGCCCGATGACTCGAGAGTGCCTGTGTATTGCTGGGTCTCGTTCACTTGCTTTGACAATGGCATTCGGTGTGGCCTCTAAAAAAAAAAAAAAAAAGGAAAGAAAACTTTTTCACTTCCTTTTAAAATGTTTAGTTGAGAATAATTACATACAGTGAAAGGAGCAACCTTAAGTTTTTTTCTTTTTTTAAAAAACTTATTTATTTGATTTTATTTATTTTAGTTTTGGCTGCGTTGGGTCTCCGTTGCTGCACGCAAGCTTTTCTCTGCTTTTGGCGAGCGGGGGCTACTCTTCGTTGTGGTGCGCAGGCTTCTCATTGTGGTGGCTTCTCTTGTTGGGAGCACGGGCTCTAGGCGTGTGGGCTTCAGTAGTTGTGGCGCGCGGGCTCAGTAGTTGTGGTTCGCGGGCTCTAGAGCACAGGCTCAATAGCTGTGGCGCACGGGCTTAGCTGCTCTGCGTCATGTGGGATCTTCCCAGGCCGGACCAGGGCTCGAACCCGTGTCTCCTGCATTGGCAGGCGGATTCTTAACCACTGCACCACTAGGGAAGCCCCGACCTTAAGTTTTGAGGATGTGTCACCTGTTAGCTCCTCAGTGAAGTTTACAAAGCTTCCATAGCCTCAGAAATTTCCCTCTGTAACTTCCAATCAATTCCTACCCCCGGAGACAGCCACTGTTCCCATTTCTGTAACCGCAGATTAGTTCTGTCTGTTCTTCAGTTGTAGATAAATGGGATGGTACTGTGTGTTTATTGCTTAATAGCTGTCTTCTTCCTCCCGGGGCTGAGATGAGGTTGAGGCAGGAGAGGCTGGGACCTGCCTGGTGCAGCAAGAGTGAGGCTCTGAGTGAGCCCCTCCCTGGAGTTGGTGCCAGCGCCTGTCTCGCTTCACCCTATTCCCCACCCTGCCTCTGCCCAACATCTTACTTTTGAGATCCAGACATGTTTTAGGGGTTTACCAGTAGTTCCTTCTTTTTTAGTGTTGGCAGTAGTCCGTTGTGTGAGCATACCTTAGTTTGTGCATCCATTCCCCTGTTTGTGGACATTTGGGTTGTTTCCAGTTGCTAGCTGTTATGAGTACAGCTGCTGTGGACATTCATGGCCAAATCTGTGTGTACCTGTGCTCTTATTTCTCTTGGGTCAGTACCCAGGAGCATATATAATATGCCAAAGTGTTTTCCAACGTGGTTATATGATTTTACATTCCTACCCACTTCATATGGGAGTTCCTGTGGCACTATAACTTCACCAGAATTTGATGGGCTGTTTAAAAAGAAGTTACGTGGTTATTCCAGTGGGTGTGAGTGAAGTGGTCTCTCCTGGTGACCATTTCCTGGTGACTCTGTTGTGCTCCTTTCCCTGTGCTCACTGGCTTGTGTGTTCTTTAGCCAAGTGTCTGTTCTAAGTCTTTTGCAACGTTTTGTTGCGTTGTTTTTTGTTGTTGTTGATTTCTATGAGTTCTTTGTATATTCTGGATACAAGTCCTTTATCAAATGTATGTCTTGCCAATATTTTAACCTAGTCTATAGCTTGGTTTTTCATTTTCTTAACTATTAAAAAAATTGTTTAAATATAATTCATATTGCATAACATTAACTGTCGTGAAGTGTATAATTGAATACTTCTAAGTATACCCCTAAGATCGTGCAACTTTCTGATTCCAGAACAGTTTCATGACCCCCCCCCCCCCCCCCCCCCCCCCCCCCCCCCCGCCTGACCAGAACAGTTTCACGACCCCCCCCCCCCCCCCCCCCCCCCCGCCGAAAGAACCCCTGTACCTGTTAGCAGACCCCCCCCTTCCCTGCAGCCACTGGTCTGCCTTCTCTCAGCGTGGATTTGCCTACTGTGGCTATTTAGTATAAATGGAATCACAGCACATGGAGCGCTTGTCACAGCTCATCCATGTTGTGGTGTGTCTCTGTGCTTCGTACCTTTTTACAGGTGAATAATACCCTGTTAGATGGATATATTACATTTTGTTTATCCATTCAGCAGTTGATAGACATTTGGGTTGTTTACAGTGTTGGCGATTAAAAATAATGCTGCCATAAACATTTGTGTACGGGTTTTTGTGTGGACATATGTTTGTTTTTGGTTTTCTTGGGAGCGGAATTCCTAGTGTGGAATTACTAGGTCATATGGTACTTTTTGAGGGATTGCCAAACTGTTTTCCACAGTGGCTGTGGCATAAATGTTCCCACCAGCAGTGTGTGAGGGTTCCAGTTTCTTCACAGTCCTCACCAACACTTGTTTTTATCTGTCTTTTTGATTCCAGCTGACTTAGTCGGTGTGAAGTGGTACCTCACTGTGATGTAAATATGTATTTCCTGTGGCTAAACTGAGTAGAACCCGTGCCCATACAAAGATACGAACAGGACAGGATCACTCAGAAAAGTCGCTAAACAGGCAGACAACCACAGCCAGCAGCAGCAGCAGTAAATCGTGGGGCGGGTAGAGAGTCTGGTTTCCAGAGGTGCCGCACTGTATTATTTGAAGTGTCCGGTTTTCAGGAGGAATTACAGGGCGTGCAAAGAAGCACAGTAAAACTCACATACAGGGAAAAAGGGATCAGTAGAAATAGCGAATGTCAATACAAGGAAGTGACCAAAAGGAATGAAAAGGAAGCCCTTTTCCGTTGAAGAGCTTAGTAACTGAAGTAAAATGAGCTCAGCAGTGGAGGGAGCCGTCAGAGGGTGAATCGGCAACTTGAGGACAGCTCCCCTGAGGTCATCCAGCACGAGGAACAGAGGAGAGAGCGAGGAGAGGCCACGAGGATGGGTGCTCTTGCCACGTGTATTCAACACGGTGCTGCAGAGTGTGCCCAGAGCGACACTGCCAGGAAAGGAAATAAAAGACCTCCAGACCCGGCAGGAAGGAGCAACACTCTCTCTGCAGGTGACATGGTTTCGCGTGTAGGGAAACCTAATGGACACGCACACAGGTATTGGAGATGTCAGCGGAATTGCAAGGTTCAAGATCAATGTGTGAAAACCTTTGCACTGGCTATGAACAGTCTAATAACAGAGATGATCCAATGAGGGATTTTGGTCCAATTTTTTGATTGCCTTTATGTCTTTGTTTGGGGTGCCATAGAAACCACCCAGTTTCCTCTTCAGTTCCATTATTCTTATTACAAAACCATACCAGACCTTTCATACTGGGAACTTATTATTATCAGTAATAAGTTAACCATAGCCATTAAGTCTCAGTGGTGTTTCTTGATTTTGATGAAATCCATTTATCACTTTTTTTCTTTTATGGTTAGTGGTTTTTGTGCTTTAAGGAGTCTTCTCCCATTTCATGGCTGCAAATGAATTTTCCTATGTTTTCTTCTAGAAGCTTTCTATTTTAATTTTTTGTGTACAGGTTTGTGATCCATGTCATGTGAAGTCTCAGGTTGGAGTCAAGGTTCATTTTCCCCCCTGCTTTTATCAAGTTTTAGTAGTATATTTGGTAAAGCTACTCCTTTCCCTTTGAACAGCTTTGTTACTATTGTCAGATAAATTTGAGGTATATGTGGTGGTCTCTTTCTGGATTGTTTTCTTTTGTTGATACATGTCTATCCTTATGCCAGTACTATGCTTTCTTGATTGCTGTAGCTTTATAGTAAGTCTTAAATCGGGTACTGCAAGCCTTCTAACTTTTTCCTTTCTTAACACTGTAAGCTGTTAAAGGTGCTCTTGCCTTTCTATATACATTTTATAAATAGATCGATATCTGCAAAAAACCCTGTTGCGATTTGTGTTGATTTTTGTATTGAATTTATAGATCAGTTTGGAGAGAATTGACACCTTACTGACCTTTTCAATTCATGGTATACCTCTCTATTCCATTTTTGGAGTTTGTAGTTTTAGTTTGTAATAGTTTGTAGTTTTAAGTATAGTAGTCTTGTAGGTTGTATTTATTTATCTAGTCATCTAGAGGTGTTAAGTCTTTTATTTGACTCAGTAATTAATGAAGGACTAGTAAGGTCTTACAGCTGGTCCAAAGGAGAATTCAAAGGACCATGTATTTATCATCAAAGAGGGACCGCTGGAATCAATTTTAGATGCCAAAGTGGGGAAGCTGGCAGTCTCCATAGGGCAAGCGGTGCTCCACAGGCTAGAGCTTGTATTCTGTGTACACGAGTCATTTGCATTACTGTCCGTTTTCTTCTACTTACCAACGTGTAAAATAGCTGAAAGATGATGAGACAGATAAGCTTAATGGGAAGCTAGATAGGACACCGTATCATCTTTTTCTGCCCATTTGAGGTTTTCACTTTGCCGCCTTCTTTTTGATTATAACAATCTCAAAGATTATTCTCGATCACAAAATAAGGCTGGTCTCAGTAGGTCTGACCCGATTATTTATGTATGTACACTCAGAGCATTAGTATATCACATACACAGTCTTTTCCGCTTTGCAGAATCCTAGAGCCAGATGGTTGTGATCAGTTACAAACAATAACTTCTCTCTGGAAATTTACATAAGGAATCTCAGATTGGACTTTCAGAAGCTTCTGTTATTTGCTCTCTGAAGGCCAGGAAAGCAAGCCCAGCACAGTCTCTCCAACAGACTTTATCTGCCGTCCTGTACATTAGGGTGAATTCCTCTCTCCCGACACCCTCCACACATCCGCAGTCCTAGCCTTCCTGGAAGTGGCACTACCACCTGTGAGGCAGGAGCCCTGTAAGCCGGATACCAGGCTGCCTTCCTGGGGCTTTGCTGGCATTGGCTGCATAAGCACAGCCATTCTTTGACCATTAACCATGGTTTGCTGTGCTCTACTGACTGAGTTGTTCTCAAATAGGACACTCCAGCTAAGGCATTGGCTGTGCAACTTGTCCACTTCTATCCTCTCAAAGAGGGGGAGAGATTTTTGTTGACCCTATGCAAATAACCATATTGCCATGAAAGGTAAGGAGACTCAGTCAGAGGTTGTGGATTCTGGGATGTCAGTGAGAGTCAATGTCATTTGAAAATGCTTTGTTTCATTTTTATCAGAACAGAGTTCAGTAAACTGTTGTAGATTAGATAGCTTACAAAGAAAAAGTAGTAACTTCCTAAGGTGTCCAGAAAATAGAACTTAGAACCAACATTCACAAAGAGCCATCCAGTAAAATGCCCCGTTTACTTCATTAGTTCTGTGTTATTCCTAACCCGTGAGACCTTGGGTTAACAAAAGTCTGAAACCACCCGCTTCTTGACTAGAAGGACCGAGGAAGCCGGGACTCCGTGTCCCAGTGCACCTGAACAGCGTCTGAATGATGTCTGTCAGAGGCCTGTGCCCCGATCCGTGCACTGAGGGGCCAGTGGTTTGCGGTGCCTGGTGCTGTTCTCTTCTCTGAGCCTCTGTGACTGTCCTCCTCTGGGGAGATGCAGACTTTGGTCTGTGGTTTATACATAGCTTCCAGGCAGGCCTCAGAGTAAAGCAAGACGATCCATATGTGACAGACTTAACGGCTTTGGTTAATGTATTACTGATAATTTTCAAATGTGAGATGTCTTATGCGGTTATTATAAATAAGAATAATGAAAGTGATGCTGAAATTGGGTTGTTTCTGTGGCATCCAAAATAAAGATAAAAAGGCAATTAAAAAATTAGACAAAATATCTGTGAGGATAATGACTCAGCCTATTTCCAAAGAAGTCAGTGGATGTTAACATCTGATTCATCAAAATGGATGAACGTTTTTACAGAGAAAACAGTCTTGGGATATGACACATAATAATCGTGAGCCACAGTACTCCAGGGTTATACCTCAACTCTCAACTGGAGAGACTTGGTGAGTCTGGGAGGGAGCCTCACCATCTCTGTTTTTCGAAAACCCCGTGGGTGAGTCTGACACGCACCCGCAGCTGAGAGCCCCTGGCCAAGGAGGTACTGGATTCAAACTGAAGAGGCAGCGCAGTGGTGCCTCAGCGCTTTACACAGTAGCTGGACTCACGACCGTGAGCACCGTGTCGTGCTACTGGGTGTCACTGGGCCCGGCTCCCTTGTCAGCTGAGGTGGAAGCTGAGGGCGGGATGTGGAGGCGTCACTGGCCGCTTCTGAGGCAGGGCCTTCTGGAAGGTAGCCGTCAGCGAACGTTGGGGCCGGGTGTCGAGCCTCAGCCCTCTGGGCTGTGCGTCCTGGCAGCCTGACCCTCGTCACGAAGCTGGACGTTAGGGGAGGCGCTGAGAGCCCTGCCACCCCTCCCGCGGCAGCTCGCTGTGGGCGCGCCGAGCACACCAGTGCCTGAGGGGCCCCTGACGTGAAGAGCGGAGACCGGACGCCCTGGTGGATGGAGGCACCGGAGAGCGCGTGCAGCCCGCGGGGATGAATCCGGGAGGAAGTCTCCACAGACGTCCTCACCCGAGAGCAGGTGCTTTAATCCACTGCGAGAACAGGCTGCTGGAAGAGGAGCTTGCAGTGAACAAGAAGAGCTCTGGGAGAGTCAGGTTAGGTGAGTGGGTATGGAAAACAAGTCAGCGCTGGGGCTGGCAAGGTTGAGGAAATTTCCTAGGGAGAAGACAAAAAGACAAAAAGAACAAACAAGAACAGAATGAAATCAGGATCGGTCCATGCGGACCATACTCGAATAAGAGGATTTGCCAAGAGAACAAAAAAATGGAGGGAAGGAGATCCTAATGAAATAATTTTAAAAATTTTTCTAGAACTGAAGGTACTATGCTGTAGACTGAAAGTGCCCAGTCCGGTGGACAGAAGCATACCGTCGCTAAGGCATGTCACTGAGAAATTTCAGAATGTTAGCACGGAGACAGGTCCTGGCAGCTCTCAGAAGGATGAAAATAGGAGACGTGCAAATCGAGAATCCAAACAGCAGCACTGGAATCTCACGGAGAGCAGTGCTTTCCAGAGTTTGCAGGAAAATTTTCAACCTAAAATTTTATACCAGTCAAAACTAACAGTCCCGTGGGAGGGCGGACTCACGGTATTTTGATATTTGCACAGTTTCAAGAGAATGTGTCTTCCTCATATCTTTCTCCAGAAAGCTACCGGAGGATGCATTCTACTAAAAAAAGTGAAAGAGGAAGGATCTGGATGTGGGGAAGAGGGCTGTTGGTGGCAGGAGGGAGTGACAGTTGTGCACCAGGGAGGCCCCGGGGGGAGAAGGTGGCCTCTGGGAGAGTTCCACCTGAAGATGCGCTGACAGGCACCCGGGGACGTCTGGGCGCCTCGGATGAAGAGCTCCGGGTGGAGTTGGCTTTAAGCACGCTGCAGACTAGGCAGGGGAACAAAACTAGCCTTTGGATGAGCACAAGGCAGTGTGGGGGTCGTGGCCTCCCATGTGGCCTCCGTGTGGGCGGTGTTCACCATCATGGGAGGGAGCTGCGGGCCTGCTCTAGATGGACTTTGGGGCCAGTTGTCTTGGTGGCTGGAGCCGTGATGAGAGTGCTTGGCGGAGGTTGGGAGGGGTGGTGAGAAGGAAGGCACTGAATCCCCACCGTCTACCCTGGGAAGTCACGGTCATGCCCTCGCCGGAACAGATCAAGGCAAGTAGCAATGTAAACATGTTATCCAGAGAACTGGAGGTAGATTTCAAAGCAATCCGGTGCAGTGAGTGGGAGTGTTTGCTTCTGGGCCGAAGAAGCTGGTGCAGGAGAGCATTTAGGGCAGAAGGCTGCTGATTCCCATGACAGGCCTTGTAGTGTGACTGTTTGCACTTGGTGTAACTTGGATGAAAGTGCTTTACAAAAACAGGAGGGAAGAGGTTCTCCTGAGAATGTCGTGCCTGTGGCAGGTGCTGCAAGCTTCAGCCAGAGGCGTGTGTCCAAGCCCGGCTCCCGGGGGCGTCTGTGCCCGCACAGCACGGTGCTAACGGGGTGGCTGTGTGCAGGGCTGATTCCTCACCTCCCCCGAGTCCACAGCCGCCTGGGCAGCGCTCATGGGCCTCCAGACTGATCCATGCAGCAGGCAAGGCTGGGGTGGGATTGTGGCTGACCAGGTGGGCTCTCATGCCTTTAGGCTTCAGTCCTGCTCCTTTCTTACTTCCCGCCCAAAGTCCTAGTCAGTGGCCGGCTGCAGGCCGCTCGCTGCCGCGCTGGGCATTGCCCGGAGATGGAGCTGACCGAGGTGGAGCAGTGCCTCAGCCGCCTGCCTGTCGGGGTGGCCAGGTCCTCTCATTTTCCCCTGTACTGTTCGTGGCTCTTCCCCAAGGTGCCCTGGGGACACTTGGCCTCCAGCACCAAGACAGGGACTTCCCACTGATAGGCCCTGGGCTCCTTGCAGAGTCAGAGGGTCATGCGGGGATGAGAGAGACTGAGCATCCACGTCTAGAGTCAGGTGGGGTTCTGCAGCGTCCTGGTGGTGTGGCCTTGGGCAGGTCGAGTCACCCCCCGAGCCTCCTTTTGCTCTTGTCACAGGGTAGGGAGGTGGTGGTGGGTACCGTTGTCACCCCCACGTCACGGATGAGGACTGAGATGGGCAGAGGGGAACAGCTGTCGTGAGGACACACAGCTGCTGGGGGCTGCGACGGGATTTGAACGCAGGCGGCTTGGCGGCACGGCCCACGTGGTGCGGTGCCTGCCCGAGTCTCGCTGAGCTCTGATTTGTAGCTATGAGTTTTCATCTCGCAGTGCCATTGCCACACTCTCAGTAACTTGGAGTGCCTGCCAGGTCGTGTGAGCTAAAGAGGGCAAGGCTGACAGGAGACCTAGCCCCGCGCCGTGCTGCTCAGCCAGCCATGTGAGGAGGCCCCGCGGCCTCGCGGCCTCCGTGTCTTGAGGAGGCGAGCGGATCCTGGGAACTGGTGGCCCCTGGGTTTGGCCATGCTGCACAAAGACGATAGTGCCGGGTCAGCGGGCCTGGGAAGGTCACCACGATCTGCCCCGGAACCTTCTGCAGGCCTGCTGCGTCTGCCTCTGGATGGTCCGGTGTAGGGAGATGAGCAGAAGCCAGGCCTGGCCCGGGTGTCCTTGGTTGTGGGGTGCGGGGACGCGACCATGTCCCCACTCGCCCAGCTCACTCAGGGCAGATGGAGCGGCACGTCCTTTCTGTGCCAGCCCTGCTTCCGGCCCTGAGCTCTGTGTGCCTGTGACCCACATCCTGTCACTCTCACAAGGAAAAGAACGAGGTTGCCCACGGGACTCCCGGCACCTGGAGAGAAGTAGGTGAGTCTCTTCCGTCCCTCCCTCATCATCCCTTGGGCTGGCAGAGCTGACTGGTAGGTGGGATTGTCTTGGAGGAGCTTGGTGAGCAGTGGCCTCTCCGTGTCTGTTCTCTGCTCAGAGGGCAGCGGGGCCGCGAGGTGGGGAGAGAGAAGCCTTCACAGCTGGGAAGTAGGACGACCCTCCTTAGCAGCCCCTAGAGACGTGGCTGTCCAGAGACGTGGTTTTCTTATCTGTGACGTGGCTGTAACATTAATCTGTCCACGCGGTTAGTGCTGCTTCGTTACCCCGAGACCTAAGTTCTAGTGATGTACTTAGGGATGTAGTGTTACGATTTTGGCCCCTAAAGGTTCCTGGGACCCTGTACCTCAAGTACCTGTAGTTGGAGAGGGGCGGGAGGGGACCTTCCACGTCCTCTTGAAAAAATTCACTTGTGCCTTTACCTACTTTTATATTGGAGTCCCACTGGCGTTTGAAGGAAGAGGTCCCTTGCAGGAAGAATTCTGTTTTTGTTTTGAAAAAGACTGGTTTGGTTCTCGGGGGCACCGTTGCCAGAAGGTTTCACTGTTGTGTGTGCTCTTTGTAACAGGCGCCGTCTCCACGCGGTAACTAGCTGTGAGTGGTGTCCTGAACTCTTGTTCACGTTGAGCTCGTGTGTTACGTCTTTTATGGGTCTGTGCGGGGGGTCTCACTTCCCCTTCCAGAGCCTGGAGAGGCAGGTGGGACTCTCTTACGAGGGGCTTAGAGAAGTGACCCGCAGCTGGGCCCGGATTTGGGCGACTCTGCCTGCAGTGCTCTCTGCAGTTGCCGATGGGACTCAGAGCTCTCCTTTAGGTCACCGGGCGCTCGGGATAAAGCTCCAGTGTCTTTGCGGGGTGTCTGCGCCGTGCGCCCCCATGCTCTTGGGCGCGTGCTTTGGCCCTGACTCCATGGAACATGGTGTGTCTTTCACGGTTCTCAGTTAGGAACCTGGCTGGAGCCCTGCGTGCCCTCTGGGAGCTGTGAGGCCGTAGGCACATCGTGCAGTAGGGTGACGGCCGTGCTGGCCTCGGAGCCCCTGCCGGCTCGCTGCGCAGTGAGCGGCCCCGCTGCCGCTGCCGAATGTTGCGATTCTCGGCATTTTCCCCCCCTTCTCTTTTCTACCCGTTCTTTTACTGGAGCCACGGAGGGTAGCACCAGGGAAAATTGGGCCCCTTTGAGGCAGCGTTAAATCCTGCCTGTGTTGGCAAGCTGCGTGGATTCCAGCTGAGACCTCAGAATTGTTGAGAGAAGGAAGCTGTTCGGCCTGTCACAGCCGTGGGCAGCTGTCTCGGCTCCCCAGCTTGGGAGACGGCACCCCGTCTCCCTGGTCGCCAGCCGGTCACGCGGTTCTCATCCCGGCCCCATCTCTGGGCGCGTCTCTCGGGTCCCTTGTTCTGGCCAGTCCTCCCTGCTGTCACACTGTGTAGAACCGGGCTTGTCTGCGGCTGCCTTCCTGCTCCTGTCTCCGCTCCTGCCTCTTCCAGCCCTTCTTCACACCAGCATTCGGAAGGCTTGCTCTGAAACGAGGCTCTGCATGTGGACCTGCCTGTTGGCCCTCGTTTCCTAGTGTGGCTGACGAGGTGTCCCTTGACCTCACCCAGCCCCTCTTGGAGCTCTCGCCCGGTGCGCTGCTCCTGTCCCCTTGGTGTCAGCGACCTGGCTCTGCACGCAAGCCACGCCATCACTTAGTGGCCGCAGGCAGTGCTGGATAACCGTGCACAGTTCTGTAGGTAGCCTGGGGCAATCAGGAGGCCGTAGTCAGATGCAGCTAAGATGAGGCATCCAGGTTGGCTTTATTCCCTGGGTGACACCTTCAGGGACACGCAGGAGGCTGGCTGCCCTCTCCTTGCTGTGGCCTCTCCACGTGGCTGGAGTTTGCTGCTTCACGTGGCTGCTGGATCCCATAAGGAGAACCCTTAGGTGTGCAGTGCTCTTCGAGCCTGTGCCTGTGTCCCCCGTTGCCGGAGCCATGGCCCGAGTATGGCCCAGGGCTGGTGTGCCTGGCGAGGGAGGCCTCGCCTCTCTTCTTAGAGACCCCGTGCATCACCGGGTCTCGACTGAGCAACCCCTCCCCTCTGCACTGGGTCACCTCCCTCCGCTGTAAGCACCAGCCCGTCACCACGCTTGGACCAGCGCTGCTGGTCTGGGATCTTGCAGCCTGGTGTGGGTGCGGCCCCATCTCCTGGCCTGCTGGAGGCTGCAGCGCCCAGCCTTGCCCAGCCTGTGGTGAGCGCGGGGCGAGCTGGGAGCAGGAGGCGCCCTTTGCTGGGTCCCGTTACCTCCTGCGGCCTCTTGCTCTTGGCCGGCTGGGTCCCGTTAACAGCAATTTATGCTCCTAAATGTTTTTCTTGACAACAAAGGTGGAGCAAGGTGGTTGTAGAACTTTGTTCTTAATTTTATTTCACAAGGAATGCTCTTTACAAACTAGTAAAATACAGATAAGAAAGGAGAGAATCAATTCCTCACTATCCCCCCTCTGAGAGGTAATCGCTGTTGGAAGATCCCTGTCTTGATTTTCATTGTCTGCATATGGACTTTAAAAGATGATTCTGTGCGCGTGGGTGTGTAGCCTTCCCTTTGGTGGATAAAAACTTGTGTGGCACCCTTTGTAAAGGCCACCTGCTGGGCCATCCCGTGGGTGTGCTGTCCTCATCGCCCTAGTGCTGAGGTGTTTAGGCTGTTTCTAGTTCTTACGGTTGTTGGCATAGCATAAACATTTGGGACCCATCTCTTTTCAAAACAGATGGACAAACAGGACCATGTCTTTCTCCACCTAAGGCCCCCAGCTGCACATTATCACACTTGGGAGGAAACCCTGAGTCCTTCCTATGCCTCGGGGGGCCGCACGCCCTGGCGTCTGCTTCCCCCTCCCCTCGCCCCCTGGCTTACGGTCTGCCTTGACTTTTCAAGAGCTCCCCTCGTGTGTTTGGGCCTCAGGGACCCCCTGCTCGGAAGCTGCGCCTCGCTGGGCTGTTCTCCCACCCTGTCCACATTGCAGGAGACAGGTTCTTAGGGGACTTTGCTTTGGAAACAGAATCCGGGAATCAGGACGAGCGCTCCTGTTCGCTTAGTCCGTTCCTCTCAAGGGTGGAGAAAGCGAAGTTCAGCAAGGCGCAGTAGCCCGCCCAGCCAGCCGCGGGCCCTCCTTGGGGACCTGTTGCTTTCCCAAGGTTCTGACACCTTTCTCTGGCAGGTTTGGAGAACGTCTCACTGGTGAGGACTCCCGTCTCTGGGTGTCTGGCTCCCCACAGCCCTTTGTTCCTACGTGGTGTCCCTAGAGGCCAGCTGACTTGGTTTTCAATTCCCTGTGCTCTGCTCTGCGGTCTGCTGCCTCTGCTGAGTAGAAAGCCTTATAGGTCAGCTGCTGGGTCAACCTTGAAGGTCACGGCTGAGAGTGGGTGTCAGGAGCAGGGACCCAGCATCTCCGAGGGTGCAGGACGGGACTTGATTTCCCCTTTGGTTCATGCGCCCACGTCCACAGTCTATGGCCCAGGGTGGGACACACCTGCCTTTGCCTCCTTGTTTACCTTCCACCTGTGGCCCTGGGGTGCCACCTGCCCACCTCGGGGTTGTTTCACGTTCTGAGCTCACGTGGGCCTTTCCTGTGTCACCTTGGCTGTGTGAGCTGCACTTGTTTCCTCTTTGGCCAGTTCTGGCTCATCCCCCGCAGCCCTGTGGCAGCGGTTCTCGTGGGTAGCAGCTCTGCCCGAGGGTGCTCCGCGAGGGGCCCCTTTCTGTTGGAGGCCCTCGTCACAGGGCTTGATGATGGACGTGGACTCTGGCGGAAGGCCCCTCCGCTCCCGCCAGGCCCGGTTCTGCTCGGTCCTGTCTCCCGGCTCAGCGGCTTTGCTCTCGCTTGTGGTGTGGACATGCCGTGTCGTGCCTCGGGCCGGCAGTGCCCTCTCTCCTGGAGGCCGGCCTGCTTGTGGTGTCCTAAGCCCTCCGCTTGCCACCCCTTTTCTGAGCTCCTGGCTGAAGTTGTGTTGGGAGCTATCATCCAGGCTTCTTTTTCAGTGTTTAAAGCATTCAAAAGATCAACTTTTCCAGAGTGGGGGAACAGGGAGAGAAAATTATGGCATTTGTTTGAAAGGTTCTGAGAGCTTTTTTTTAACTCAGACAGTTCAAAGAGCGCCTCTTGTTAATCAGAGGAATATTCTAGCATCCCTGGGGTGGTCATACTGGCTTAATTGGAACCCAGGCTGCTTTGAAGTCCTTTTAATCCTGCCTGAGCTGGGAGGAAGAGTTCGAAGGCAGCCACTGTAAATGTGAAATTTCTTCATTTTATTTACGTGTGTCTGGGGACCCATGTAATTCGTTCCCCTGAAGCAGTTCAGCTGAGTTGCTGCTCGTGGACGGCCAGGTCAGACCTGGACTTGACTGTGCTGGGGCGGGAGGCCAGTGCCGGTTCTCCAGGTGGCCGCTGCCGCCTGAGCCAGGGGACGGCTGGGTGGCTGGCGCTGCCGACCGCGGCCCGGACCTTGCTTGTGGCTGTGGCTGTCCTTATGGAGGTGCCGCGGGCGAGGGAGCTGGTGGTTGTGTCGAAGTCCCTGAAGGGTGACTCGTGAGCCCGTTCTGACGGAGGCCAGTACGGTGTGGCCTCCTCGACCCCCTCTTCTGCAGAGGGATGCACAGCTCTCCAGCCACAGACCAGAGGCTGAACCGTCACGGGCTTGTCTTTATCGTGTGTGTCAGCCTCACGAGCCACGGCCCTGTGTCTGCAGGTCCTAGCCCGGCCGCACAGGGTGTGCAGCGGCCTGGCCCGTACTGTCCTTCCCTCCTCAGGCTGGGGTGCCCAGCCAGGCTCTCGGTTCCTCCCTTTCTCCCTCCCCGCGAGCGGTTTTATGGACTCTGACTGTCATTAAACAGGTGTGCTGTCTTCATTTTGTATTACCTGGAAATCGATAGGTACCACCTGTCAATGACAGAGGACTGGTAAAGTTCTGGGTGGTGTCAGGGTGTTGGGCCTTGTCCTGGAGGGCTCCACCGCCAGCAGAGACGAGAGCCACCACAGGGGTCCCGCGGGCTTCCCAGGTGACTGCCGATGCCCTCCCGCTGCGGCTCTGCAGGTGTCCCTGTTTCGTAGTCCAGGGAGGAGGTGGAGCTGGGCTTGGCCTTGACCCGGGACCCCAGTGCAGTGGCTGCTCTCTTCGCGCTCTGATCCCTTCCTGTTAACCGGCACTTTTGGAGCCGTGCCTGCAGGTGTTCAGAATCTCCTCATGTCTGCCCTGGAATGAGGCTGGGGTAGATGCATGTTCTCATGATATGCCATGTATTTATACAGAAATCTGTGGTAGCAGTAAGTGAATCAGAGGTGGGAATGTTAATTTATGTAAATCTTCTTCTTAGTGAGTTCATGCTGGTAGCTGGTAACCGCCACGTGGCTTTCTAATTGGACACAGATATAACGTTGGTTATGTGTTCTGTAATATTGTCTGTAATCGTAATAGTATAATGCTCTTCCAAAACAAGTCCTTTGTATGCAGTGTTTTCTTGACAGCCCCATGTGGTGGATACTACCATATTCATTTTCCTGAGGAGGGAACCGAAGTTTGGAGAGGTTAATGATTGTCAGACGTCGCATAACTAGTAATGGATGGAGTTAGGATCGGAGATGGTAACTGCTTGCTGCCGCCTCCTTGTGCTGCTGGTAGTTCGTGGAGTCTGCTTTTGGCACCCGTCACCCATCTACGTGTCGTGTCGGAAGGTGGAGCAGCAGCTCTTTGAAGAGCTGTGCACCTGACTGCCTCTCTGGATTGGCCAGAGCCCCTCGTTCTTCCTCTGAAATATCCTGATGGATTCCACAGCACAGCAGATGCTTGGGACGTAGGCTAAAAATTTGTTGTAAACATTCTGAAATGCATTATCCATTTCCATCACCATAAAGAGGATGTCTTTAAAGAGTAGGTACAGCCCCCTCTGTACCCAGCCTCAGGTTAAGAACAATTCCTTTGAAAACTCGCAGACCTCCATCCCATCCCTCCTCCCGCCTCCCAAAACCAAGCCCCTGCGTTTTGTGTTAATCGTGGCAGGATGCGCCACCAGTTGTAGCGCTTCGTCGCTCGGGCCGCCCCCGGAGGTGGTGCTGGTCCGTCTGCGATGAGCCTGTTTCTCTGCCCGTTGCGCACGTTATTGTAATCACATGATGGAATTAACTACTCTAGAGTCTGGTGAAAGATGCGTGAAGAAAGCAGGGTTCCTGTGAAAACAAAGTTGAATGCTTTGGAAAGTCTCAAAGGAAAGTTGCTAAAAAGAAGCTGTTGAATAAAGTGAATTGACTAAAAAAGATTAGGAGAAAAGCTGTAAACTTTAGGAAGATGGCAGGTGTCCATTTTAAAGAAACAAAGCTAAAATCATGGATTATGATTTGTGGTTTATGCAAAATATATAAGATGAAACTCAGTTTAGTGGACCCATATTTGGAGAAGTTTGCAGCTTGTGGAATGATTGTATATTTGTAACAGTTTAAGTTAAAATGTTTGAGATGCGTATTGATTACCTACTTTAGCCAACTTTTGGGATCAATGACCAGTCTTGATTATTTCAGATAGGAAGCTTGTTATTAATATATTTTTGCCCCACTTATAATGCAAACTATTCTTATTGTTATACTTAGCTAAACAACATTTAGAAATTATATATGATTGTTTCATTGTAAGTGATTATAATTAGTTTTTAATGCCTTAATTCATCATGGAATAATTGTTTTCTTTTTAGAAAAATTTTGTGTAGTATCTGATTCTGCAGTGTAAGTTTATAACACTGAGTTTTAAAAAACTTTTTTCCCGATAGGTATTTTATTTCCTTGGTATAAATATTAAAACCTTTTAAAAAGGTATGTAGTGATAAATCTCCTGTTCCACTTTTGTCCTCTCCAACAGGAAGCAGCTGGCATAGTGGGCTCATGTTCTGCTTCTCGTATTTTTATTTAGCAGTCCCACATTAATATAAAAAGATTCTTTGTCCTTTTCTCTTTATATTAAACAGATTCCATTGTATGGGTGGACTGTAGTTTATTTAACCAGTAGTACTGAACTTCTGATCCAGCGGTCTGAGTTCAAACTCTGGTAGAATTTAGTTGGATAGTTATTGTTCTGGAAAGGTATCATGATCTTTCATTCATTCAGCTGATATTTATTGAAGGCCAGGCATTATTCGAGGTTCACAGCTGGTGAAAAAAGAGAATAAAATAAAAAACAGTACCTTGCTTTTATGGAGCTTGCATTCTAGTTGACGCAGAAAGATGACAAGTGGGTAAACAGGTAAAATACGTAGCATCTAAGATGGTGATGTTTTCTATGAAGGAAAACTGTGCAGGGAAGAGTGAGACAGGGTTTGGGCTGAGGGTGGGAGAGGAAGTGTACGGTTTACAGGTTTAAATAGGGTGGTTGGGGCCGACCCAAAATGAGCTCGGTAACATTTGGGCAAAGACCCGAAGGAGTTGATGAGGGAGCGTGCCACGTAGGCCCCTAGGGGAGGAGTCTTCCAGAAGTGGGACATGCAAAGGCCCTGGGGTGGGAGTGTGGCTCCAGTCCAGTGGGTCTGAGAGGCAGCTGTGGTCGGTCCACCTTAGGCCTCACAGGCTCCGGTGGGGACTTGGGCTTTTACTTAGCATTGGGGTGGGGATGCACTGGAGAGTTTTGACAAAAGAGGCATGTGACCTAGCTTACATTTTGAAGTAGTCATTGTGGTGGTTGTGTTGCAAGCAGCAGTTAAAGGGTGAGTACGAGACCAAGGGTGATTACGCTGCCGCGGGGCTGACTCGGGGGAGGTGGGGCCCTGGGTCACGCGGTGGCAGAGCTGGTACGAGTGGTTGGATTTGGCTGTGTTCTGAAGGTAGATCTGACAGGATCTGCCGACCGATTAGAAGCGGGGTGTGGAGGAAGTGTCAGGGATTACAGGTTTGGCCTGGGTAACAGGCAAGATGGCGGTCCCACCTCCCGAGGAACAGGGTTGGCGGGGGAAGGTCAGGAGTGTGGTTGGGCTGGGCTGAGCCTGGAGGCTCCTCGGGCCGCAGGCGGTGTGGAGTGGGCAGGTGGGCACCCTTGGCCGTGGTCGAAGCCGGGGAGCCTCCCGACTGTGCGCCGGTGCTGCCGGCGCGGGGGCTGGGGAGCGAGGAGAAGAAGGTAGTAGCCTGGGCGTGGGGTCCAGAGGGTGCAGAGTACGGGCATGGGGTTAATCTCAGAGGCTGTGCCCACGGCCGTGGGGGGGCAGAGGGGACCGGGGTGGCCCTTGGAATCGGGAAGGCCCGTGGATGTGCAGTGACCTGGAGAAGCACACGCCTTTCGGTACCTCTCTTCCCGTCAGGCAGGCGGTGGGGCTGGTGGGCGGGCAGAGGGACCTTGTCTCACGTGGAAACCACCATTGGTCACAGGGGAGGGCTGTGACCTGATGAGGGTCCCCGGTGCTGGGTGCACCGTGTGGGCCTTCGGACGTGTGCCTGAGACGGCGTCTGTTACTGGCCACCTCTCCGTGGGGAAAGAGTGACTTGTTCTCTGTGCATCTGGGAGATGGGCAGCTTTAGAAGATGTACGATGGCCACTGTCCACCATGCAGCCAGGGTGTCGTGGACCGGCCCCAGGCTCGGGTGCTGAGAGGGACTGATGCCCTTTTTGTCCCCTGAAGGTTGGGTGCTTGTGGCCTCAGGACCAGTTAGTGGTCACAGCCTTCCTTTCTCTGCAGTGTCTGATGCCAGCTCACGGCCTCAGGATTGGGTGCTGCTTCTCCCGGCCCTGGGGTGCGGACCGGGCTTTGCCAGTCGTTGGTGACGTGAATCCTTCCCGACCTCCCCACATGACCGTGTCACGTTTTCATAAAACCCTGGCTTAACAGGACGTTCTGTGCCTCTGTGACTTTTCAGTCGTGAACGCTTACTCCCCGTTTGGGCTTTAGCACCAAGTTTTGCTGTGTAATGTTTCCTACTTGCAGTTCTGCATAGTTTCTGCCGAAACAAACCTGCGAGGGAGCCCACCTCACTTGGGAGTATCCCCCCCGCCCCCACCCCGACGTAGGGCCCTCTGACGGAAGCCCACCCTCTGGGCTGTGGCCCTTTGCACTGTGGGCTTCTCTTGTGGAAAATAGCGCCCTCGAAGAGAGCTTGAGGTTTCTTGCTTGTTAATTAGTCTTGTGGTTGTTGCTGTTTGATTCATCTTAGAAATTGGAGTCCTCTGGATCTCATGTCTTTCGGACCCATTGAAATGGCACTTTGAGCTTCAGCGAGAGACCTGGCACCTGCCGTTAGGAGCCTCAAAGTAGCTGCCGCGGGGGCCGGAGTGCCTCCGCCTCGAAAATAGACTGGGCTCAGCTCCCTAGGCCTCCTGTCTTGCTCGCAGCTGAGTTTGAGTCAAAATTCAGCTGCAGGTTGAACAAAGCCTTTTCCTCCTCTGAAGCCCACCAGTTAGGGTTAAAAGGCTTTGCAGCTGAAGCCAGAGTTTTAAACAGCAGATGTCACAGCTTGGGCTGCGGTTGGGACTGTCACTCTCCTGTCATCTCTGAGTTGGAGGATCCTGAGGCCCTCTGAAGGCCTGCCACTGTTTAGTTGGTGAAGGGTGGGGTGGATGGGTCTTCCTGGCGGATGCGCCTCTGCCGATTTGGGCTGTGGCGATACCTGGCCCGGCTCCTGCTGGATACAAGCGTGTAGCTAATCCCCAGAGCACACTCGGGAAACGTCTCCGAGTAGGTCTAGCCGCACAGCAGGTCAGGAGGTTCTGAAAAATGAACCCTCTTCCTGCCAGTTGGAGGTGCTCTGGCCTCTGGCCTTTGATTTGATGTGTGGTGAAGGCTGCAGTTGTTTAATAATCCTTCATGATTTCAACAGCCCTTCAAGGACTTCCCTCCGTCCGCACTTGGAGCTCGTGACGGGTGGGTGGTAGTGGGGCCGCGGCTCTCTGTTTCCACGGAACGAGGTCCCGATTCCTGAATCCCAGGGCTTCTCAGGTTCGCCCGTCTGCCTGTGTCCCCAGCGCCCTGGGCTCGTGCTGTGCTGAGCGTTCACTGGAGGAGCCCTGTCTTCTCTCAGCTCCCCTGCTTCTCCAGTGGCCTTTCCGCATAGGGAGCATGCTGTGTGTGTGGTTTTTCCCCTAGTTTGTATTTGTACTTAGGCGTGTAGTATATAAATTCTCATCAAAAGAAATTCACACAGTGCACATCAAGGTAAAGATCCCTTTGATCGCCACCGCCAGTCTCAGCCCTGACTGGAGGTATCAATTTGGGGTGAATCTTTCTAGGTTATGTTCTGTAAATATGCACACATATGGGTGCCTTTCTCTAGAAATAAGTGTAGGTGCGGTTTTGTACCTGAGCTCTTTCCCTGAGTGCCTCTGGGGGCCGCCCGACTCGCGGGCTCCTCCAGGACGGGGAGAGTATGCTTCTGGAGAAGGGGGTCTGGGCGCTCGTCCTGCGTGCAGTGCTGGCCAGGTGGTCACTAGGCTCTGAGCAAATGAATGCCCTCCCCATGGCCCAGAAATCAGTGTTGCCCGTCCTGCCCATCCCCCTCCTGCCCTCCCCCCATCCCCTGCTCCTGTCTTGCCCCCTCCTGCCCCCCCCCATCCCCTGCTCCTGCCCTCCCCGCTCCTGCCCAGTGTGTGGTCCTTACGGAGCATGCTGTTCCTCTTCCTTCCTGTGCTCAGCTGTCAGCCTCGCAGAGCTTGGAGAGCGAGGGTGGAGGGATGCGCAAGCAGTTACAATACACCGCACACGTCTGCCTCATTCTCCGCCTGGGTCAGGGCTCAGGGGCAAGAGGCCTGGGCCTCGGGAATGGCGTGCAGCCCCTCAGCCCCCATGCGCCGTGTAGAACCAGCCGTCCACACCTGGCCGGCGGGAACAGTGACGGAGCCAGAGCAGGTGCGCTGGTCCTGGGCGTCCTGACGGGCTGTCCCTGCGGCCGCTGGGCCATGGTGGTTGGGGGCTCTTTGGAACAACCCACGAAGATGCCTTGTGAGTGTGATGTGCGGGCTCAGCTGACAGCTGGCCACCAGTTCCGTGGCTCCTGGCTTCCACAGCTGGAGTTGTTCTCACAACAAAATTATAGACTCTTTTTGAAAAAAGGAACAAAATACCAGGAATCCCACAACTGGAATGTGACTCTGCCTGTTCCTAAACATCTTCTTCCAGCTCTTACCTCCCCAGGGATGTTTTTACTCGAACTGCCCTTAATCTCGTTTCTGGTTTTGCTTTTTTCAGTGTCCGTATACACTTGTTATCGTTGGACTATTTCCTCACGTCACTTACACTTACTGTCTTGATGGCATCGTGCATATGGCACAGTTCATACACCTAGTCTGCAGTTGTTGGACACGACAGCACAGAGTCAGGGACACGGCCTCAGCCTGGCCGTCTGGGTGTGGGTTACTCTTGGCTCTCCTGTGCCCCAGCGTCCCCCGCTGTAGAATCGGGGTGCTGGCAGTGCCGACCTCCTAAGGCTGTTGGAAGGGTGACGGTGTAGCGTCCGTAGGTGCTGAGAATTCCTGTCTCAGAACGTGCAGTGATTCTCCCGTGTTACAGTTCCGCCTCAGAAACAAACTTCCATGACCACAGGAACTTGCTGTTCCCCCTGCGGTTGTGTGATGGAGCAGCCCTGTTCATAGCAGCCTTGCTGTTGTGTTTTCATTAGCTATTTCTGGTTTTTGTATCGTATTTTGTGTTGTATTATTATTATAATTATTTTGAAGGAGATGGTTGATTATATATCAAATCGGCAAAACGTCTGGTACCCTTTTCTTACATAGTAACCACAGCAGTCACTTGATTTCAACTGTTAGTTTCCAGTGTTCTTGCAATGACATTTGTAGGTAAATCACTTTGCTTTGTCTTCTGGGATTCCTCTTTTAGATTTGGACCAAGTTCTGAAACAATATTTGTCTATCAAATTGACAGAGAACCTCAGAGAATGTTGTCTTTGTCAAGTGTGTAGCAGATGGTTTTCTGGGTGGCACAGAATTTTTTGGTGTCTTGCCTTGCTGTGTTATATGATTACTTTGCTGCGTAGATTTCTCCATTTCTACAAATGCTCAGTGGTTTTAAGTTGTGCACAGTAATCACTTGTTGGGGGGTGCCTTCAAGATGGCGGAGGAGTAAGACAAGGAGATCACCTTCCTCCCCACAAATACATCAGAACTACATCTACATGTGGAACAACTCCTACAGAACACCTACTGAACGCTGGCAGAAGACCTCAGACTTCCCAAAAGGCAAGAAACTCCCCACGTACCTGGGTAGGGCAAAAGAAAAAGGATAAACAGAGACAGAAGAATAGGGATGGGACCTACACCTCTGGGAGGGAGCTGTGAAGGAGGAAAGGTTTCCACACACTCGGAAGCCCCTTCGTGGGCGGAGATGGGGGTGAGCCGGGGGGAAGCTTCGGAGCCGCGGAGGAGAGTGCAGCCACAGGGGTGCGGAGGGCAAAGCGGAGAGATTCCCGCACAGAGGATCGGTGCCGACCAGCACTCACCAGCCCGAGAGGCTTGTCGGCTCACCCACCTGGGCGGGCGGGGGCTGGGAGCTGAGGCTCGGGCTGCAGAGGTCAGTCAGATCCCAGGGAGAGGACTGGGGTCAGCTACGTGAACACAGCCTGAAGGGGGCTAGTGAGCCACAGCTAGCCGGGAGGGAGTCCGGGGGAAAGTCTGGACCTGCCTAAGAGGCAAGAGACCATTGTTTCATGGTGCGCGAGGAGAGGGGGTTCAGAGCACTGCCTAAACGAGCTCCAGAGACGGGCGTGAGCCGTGGCTATCAGCGCGGACCCCAGAGATGGGCATGGGACGCTAAGGCTGCTGCTGCTGCCACCAAGAAGCCTGTGTGCGAGCACAGGTCACTATCCACACCTCCCCTCCCGGGAGCCTGTGCGGCCCGCCACTGCCAGGGTCCCATGATCCAGGGACAACTTCCCTGGGAGAACGCACGGCGCACCTCAGGCTGTTGCAATGTCACGCCGGCCTCTACCGCCACAGGCTCGCCCCGCACTCCATACCCCTCCCTCCCTCTGGCCTGAGTGAGCCAGAGCCCCCGAATCAGCTGCTCCTTTAACCCCGTCCTGTCTGAGCGAAGAACAGACGCCCTCAGGCAACCTACACGCAGAGGCGGGTCCAAATCCAAAGCTGAACCCCAGAAGCTGTGTGAACAAAGAAGAGAAAGGGAAATTTCTTCCAGCAGCCTTGGGAGCAGCGGATTAAATCTCCACGATCAATTTGGTGTACCCTGCATCTCTGGAATACCTGAACAGACAATGAATCATCCCAAATTGAGGCGGTGGACTTTGGGAGCAACTGTAGACTTGGGGTTTGCTTTCTGCATCTAATTTGTTTCCGGTTTTCTGTTTATCTTAGTTTAGTATTTAGAGTTTATTATCATTGGTAGATTTCTTTATTGATTTGGTTGCTCTCTTCCTTTTTTTATGTATATATAATTTTTCCTTTTTTTCTGTTTGTGAGTGTCTATGTGTATGCTTCTTTGTGTGACTTTGTATAGCTTTGCTTTTGCCATTTGTCCTAGGGTTCTGTCTGTCCGTTTTTTTTTTTTTTAGTATAGTTTTTAGCGCTTGTTTTCATTGGTGGATTTGTTTTTTGGTTTGGTTGCTCTCTTTCTTTTTTTTATTACTTCTTAATTTTTTAATTTTTAATACTTTTTTTTACTTTCATAACTTTATTGTATTATTTTCTTTCTTTCTTTCTTTCTCTTTCTTTCTTTCTTTCTTTCTTTCTTTCTTTCTTTCTTTCTTTCT
>NW_021703769.1:84586806-84654222 GCF_005190385.1 Monodon monoceros
TTCTTTCTTTCTTTCTTTCTTTCTTTCTTTCTTTCTTTCTTTCTTTCCTCCCTCCCTCCCTCCCTCCCTCCCTCCCTTCCTTTCTTTCTTTTCCTTCCTCCCTCCCTCCCTCCCTCCCTTCCTTCCTTCCTTCCTTCCTTCCTTTCCTCTCTCTTCTTCTGAGGCGTGTGGCTGACAGGGTCTTGGTGCTCCAGCCGGTTGTCAGGCCTGAGCATCTGAGGTGGGAGAGCCGAGTTCAGGACATTGGTCGACCAGAGACCTCCCGGCCCCACGTAATACCAAACAGTGAAAGCTCTCCCAGAGATCTTCATCTCAACGCTAAGACCCAGCTCCACTCAACAACCAGCAAGCTACAGTGCTGAACACCCCATGCCAAACAACTAGCAAGAGAGGAACACAACCCCATCCATTAGCAGAGAGGCAGCCTAAAATCATAAATTCACAGACACCCCAAAACACACCACTGGACGTGGTCCTGCCCACCAGAAAGACAAGATCCAGCCTCATCCACCAGAACACAGGCACTAGTCCCCTCCACCAGGAAGCCTACACAACCCACTGAACCAACCTTACCCACTGGGAGAAGACACCAAAAACAACGGGAACTACGAACCTGCAGCCTGTGAAAAGGAGACCCCAAACACAGTAAGGTAACTAAAATGAGAAGACAGAGAAACACACAGCAGATGAAGGAGCAAGGTAAAAACCCACCAGACCTAACAAATGAAGAGGAAATAGGCAGTCTACCTGAAAAGAATTCAGAGTAATGATAGTAAAGATGATCCAAAATCTTGAAATAGAATGGAGAAAATACAAGAAATGTTTAACAAGGACCTAGAAGAACTAAAGAGCAAACACACAATAAATGAAATTAAAAATTCCCTAGAAGGAATCAATAGCAGAATAACTGAGGCAGAAGAACGGATAAGTGACCTGGAAGATAAAATAGTGGAAATAACTACTGCAGAGCAGAATAAAGAAAAAAGAATGAAAAGAACTGAGGACAGTCTCAGAGACCTCTGGGACAACATTAAACGCACCAACATTTGAATTATAGGGGTCCCAGAAGAACAAGAGAAAAAGAAAGGGACTGAGAAAATATTTGAAGAGATTATAGTTGAAAACTTCCCTAATATGGGAAAGGAAATAGTCAATCAAGCCCAGGAAGCACAGAGAGTCCCATACAGGATAAATCCAAGGAGAAACACGCCAAGACACATACTAATCAAACTATCAAAAATTAAATACAAAGAAAAAATATTAAAAGCAGCAAGGGAAAAGCAACAAATACCACACAAGGGAATCCCCATAAGGTTAACAGTTGATCTTTCAGCAGAAACTCTGCAAGCCAGAAGGGATTGGCAGGACATATTTAAAGTGATGAAAGGGAAGAACCTACAACCAAGATTACTCTACCCAGCAAGGTTCTCATTCAGATTCGACGGAGAAATTAAAACCTTTACAGACAAGCAAAAGCTAAGAGAATTCAGCACCACCAAACCAGCTTTACAACAAATGCTAAAGGAACTTCTCTAGACAAGAAACACAAGAGAAGGAGAAGATCTACAATGACAAACCCAAAACAATCAAGAAAGTGGTAATAGGAACATACATATCGATAACTACCTTAAACGTAAATGGATTAAATGCTCCAACCAAAAGACATAGACTAGCTGAATGGATACAAAAACAAGACCCATATATATGCTGTCTACTTCATACCTAGGGACACATACAGACTGAAAGTGAGGGGATGGAAAAAGATATTCCATGCAAATGGAAATCAGAAGAAAGCTGGAGTAGCAATTCTCGTATCAGACAAAATAGACTTAAAGACTATTACAAGAGACAAAGAAGGACACTACATAATGATCAAGGGATCAATCCAAGAAGAAGATACAACAATTGTAAATATTTATGCACCCAACATAGGAGCACCTCAATACATAAGGCAAATGCTAACAGCCGTAAAAGGGGAAATCAGCAGTAACACAGTCATAGTAGGGGAATTTAACACCCCACTTTCACCAATGGACCACTTGCACCGAAATGTAAATAAATAAGGAAACACAAGCTTTAAATGATACATTAAACAAGGTGGACTTAATTGATATTTATAGGACATTCCATCCAAAAACAACAGAATACACTTTCTTCTCAAGTGCTCATGGAGCATTCTCCAGGATAGATCATATCTTGAGTCACAAATTAAGCCTTGGTAAATTTAAGAAAATTGAAATCATATCAAGTATCTTTTCTGACCACAATGCTATGAGACTAGATATCAATTACAGGAAAAAGTCTGTAAAAAATATGAACACATGGAGGCTAAACAATACAGTACTAAATAACCAAGAGATCACTGAAGAAATTGAAGAGGAAATCAAAAAAACCTGGAAACAAATGACAATGAAAACACGATGGCCCAAAACCTATGGGATGTAGCAAAAGCAGTTCTAAGAGGGAAGTTTATAGCTATAAAATCCTACCTCAGGAAACAAGAAAAATCTCAAAGAACCAACCTAACCTTACATCTAAAGCAATTAGAGAAAGAAGAACAAAACAACCCCAAAGTTAGCAGAAGGAAAGAAATCATAAAGATCAGAGCAGAAATAAATGAAAAAGAAATGAAGGAAACAGTAGCAAAGATCAATAAAACTAAAAGCTGGTTCTTTGAGAAGATAAAATTGATAAACCTTTAGCCAGACTCATCAAGAAAAAAAGGGAGAAGACTCAATAGAATTAGAAATGAAAAAGGGAAAGTAACAACTGACACTGCAGAAATACAAAGGATCATGAGAGACTACTACAATCAAGTCTATGCCAATAAAATGCACAACCTGGAAGAAATGCACAAATTCTTAGAAAAGCACAACCTTCCGAGACTGAACCACAAAGAAATAGAAAATATAAACAGACCAATCACAAGCACTGAAATTGAAACTGTGATTAAAAATCTTCCAACAAACAAAAGCCCAGGAGCAGATGGCTTCACAGGCGAATTCTATCAAACATTTAGAGAAGAGCTATCACCCATCCTTCTCAAACTCTTCCAAAATGTAGCAGTGGGAGGAACACTCCCAAACTCATTCTATGAGGCCAACATCGCTCTGATACCAAAACCAGACAAAGATGTCACAAGAAAGGAAAACTACAGGCCAATATCACTGCTGAACATAGATGCAAAAATCCTCAGCAAAATACTAGCAAACAGAATCTAGCAGCACGCGAAAAGGATCAAACACCACGATCGAGTGGGGTTTATCCCAGGGACACAAGGATTCTTCAATAGACGCAAATCAATCAATGTGATACACCATATTAACAAATTGAAGGATAAAAACCATATGGTCATCTCAATAGATGCAGAAAAAGATTTCGACAAAATTCAACACCCATTTATGATAAAAATCCTCCAGAAAGTAGGCATAGAGGGAACTTACCTCAACATAATAAAGGCCATATGTGACAAACGCACAGCCAACGTTGTTCTCAATGGTGAAAAAGTGAAACCATTTCCTCTAAGATCAGGAACAAGACAAGGTTGCCCACTCTCACTGCTATTATTCAACATAGTTTTAGAAGTTTTAGCCACAGCAATCTGAGAAGAAAAAGAAATAAAAGGAATCCAAATCAGAAAAAAGGAAGTAAAGCTGTCACTGTTTGCAGATGACATGATACTATACATAGAGAATCCCAAAGATGCTACCAGAAAACTGCTAGAGCTAATCAATGAATATGGTAAAGTAGCAGGATACAAAATTAATGCACAGAAATCTCTGGCATTCCTATACACTAATGATGAAAAATCTGGAAGTGAAATTAAGGAAACACTCCCATTTACCATTGCAACAAAAAGAATAAAATAAATAGGAATAAACCTATTTAAGGAGACAGAAGACCTGTATGCAGAAAACTATAAGACACTGATGAAAGAAATTAAAGATGATACCGACAGATGGAGAGATATACCATGTTCTTGGATTGGAAGAATCAACATTGTGAAAATGACTGTACTACCCAAAGCAATCTACAGATTCAGTGCCGTCCGTATCAAACTACCAACAGCATTTTCCACAGAACTAGAACAAAAAATCTCACAATTTGTATGGAAACACAAAAGACCCCGAATAGCCAGTGCAATCTTGAGAAAGAAAAACGGATCTGGAAGAATCAGGCTCCCTGACTTCACACTATACTACAAAGTTACAGTAATCAAGACAGTATGGTACTGGCACAAAAAGAGAAATATACATCAATGGAACAGGATAGAAAGCCCAGAGATGAACCCACGCACATATGGTCACCTTATCTTTGATGATCAAGGAGGCAAGAATATACAATAGAGAAAAGACAGCCTCTTCAGTAAGTGGTGCTGGGAAAACTGGACAGCTACATGTAAAAGAATGAAATTAAAACACTCCTTAACACCATACACAAAAGTAAATTCAAAATGGATTAAAGACCTGAATGTAAGGCCAGACACTATAAAACTCCTGGAGGAAAACATAGGAAGAACACTCTATGACATAAATCACAGCAAGATCCTTTTTGACCCACCTCCTAGAGAAATGGAAATAAAAACAAAAATAAACAAACGGGACCTAATGAAACTTAAAAGCTTTTGCACAGCAAAGGAAACCATAAACAAGACAAAAAGAGAACTCTCAGAATGGGAGAAAATAGTTGCAAATGAAGCAACTGACAAAGGATTAATCTCCTAAATTTATCAGCAGCTCATGCAGATCCCAATCCAAAATGGGCAGAAGACCTAAATAGACATTTCTCCAAAGAATATATACAGATTGCCAACAAACACATGAAAGGATGCTCAACATAACTAATCATTAGAGAAATGCAAATCAAAACTACAATGAGATATCATCTCACACCAACCACAGTGGCCATAATCAAAAAATCTACAAACAATAAATGCTGGAGAGGGTGTGAGAAAAGGGAACCCACTTGCACTGTTGGTGGGAATGTAAATTGATACAGCCACTATGGAGGACAGTATGGAGGTTCCTTAAAAGACTAAAAATAGAACTACCCTATGACCCAGCAGCCCCACTACTGGGCATATACCCTGAGAAAACCATAATTGAAAAAGAAACATGTACCACAGTGTTCATTGCAGCACTATTTACAATAGCCAGGATATGGAAGCAACCTAAGTGTCCATCGACAGACGAATGGGTAAAGAAGATGTGGCGCATGTATACAGTGGAATATTACTCAGCCATAAAAAGAAATGAAATTATTTGTAGTGAGGTGGATGGACCTAGAGACTGTCATACAGAGTGAAGTAAGTCAGAAAGAGAAAAACAAATACCACATGCTAACACATATTTGTGGAAGCTAAGAAAAAAAGGTTCTGAAGAACCTAGGAGCAGGACAGGAATAAAGGCGCAGACATAGAGAATGGACTTGAGGACAGAGGGAGAGGGAAGGGTAAGCTGGGACGAAGTGAGAGAGTGGCATGGACATATATATACACTACCAAATGTAAAATAGATAGCTAGTGGGAAGCAGCCGCATAGCACAGGGAGATCAGCTCGGTGCTTTGTGGCCCACTAGAGGGGTGGGATAGGGAGGGTGGGAGGGAGACGCAAGAGGAAGGGCATATGGAGATATATGTATATGTGTAGCTGATTCACTTTGTTATACAGTAGAAACTAACACACTATTGTAAAGCAATTATACTCTAATAAAGATGTTAAAAAAAAAAATCACTTGTTGGCAGGTCCCAAACCCCACCTCCAGGGGTTTCGTTTCAGTGGGTCCAGAGTTGGAGGTAGGTGGGCTGGAGTTAATCCAGATGATTCTGGTGCAAATGGCCCATGGGTTACTCTGACTATTCCAGACACCCCCCCCACACACACACACACTTTACAATGCCACATCCCACGAAGCCATACGTATCCCATTGCCCTGACCAGGAGGGAGTATGCCCTCCTATGTTCTCTTGTACATTTTGTGATCTGTAGCGGCCATCTGGCCAGCTCTTTTTGCCTAGCATCAGATTTAACAAACATAGTATCCCATGTTATGGCTGTGAGAACTTATTCACTTATTTTCTCTTGTTGAGGTTTTTTTTTTTTAAAGTAAAAACAAATACACAGGGAATGTAAAATCATACAGCTGGTATAGAAAATGGCATGGCGGTTCCTCAAAAAATTGAAAATGGAATGATCCAGCAATTCTGCTTCTGGGTATGTATCCAAAGGAGTTGAAAGTAAAGAGTTGAACACATATTTGAAAACCAGTGTTCATAGCAGCATTATTCACAGTAGCCAAAGGGTAGAAACAACCCATTGAAGGACGAATGGTTAAGTAAAATAAGTATATCCATGCAGTGGAATATTACTCAGCCTTAAAGAGGAATGGTGTCTTAGTTTCTGCTATGTAACAAATGTCACATAAGACATTTGGCACACTGAGGACCTCAGGCTAAGTGAATTAAGACAGACACAGAAGGACAAATAGTGCATGATTTTGCTTATAAGAGGTCCCTGGAGGCGTCGCATTCATAGAGTAGAGGGTGGGCGCCAAGGGCTGGCTTGGGAGTGGGGGGAATTGCGGTTGTTGTTTAATGGCTACAGGGTCTCAGTTTGGGAACGTGAGAAAGTTCTGGAGACGTATGGTGGTGATGGCTGCACGACTCACTGACGCTGGGTGTGCACTCAGAAGTGGTTTAGATGGGAAGGTCTGTGTTACGTGTGTTTTACCAACATTGAGAAACAAGCAATGCCACGATGCGTACTTAACCATACGTAGGGCACACCCCTGGTTGCTTCCTTGAGACGTGTTCCTGGAAGTGCAGTTGCTGGTCGATGGGTGTGGTCTCCTCTTTCAGCTGCTCTTCTTACCTGGTCCAGGAGGACGGCTCAGCCCTCCTTGGGGCCGTGGGGCAGGGCGGTAGCCTTGCTAGCGACTTGTCTTGCTAGGTCACAGGAGCCACTGTGCTGGATGAGTGAGCTCTCCTGCTTGGGTTTCTTCCCCAAGGAGCCCATGGTGGGACCTCGGGGATGCATGAGTCTGCCCGGGATCATGTCCTCTGTTACCCAGATGCCTCCTGCCCGTCCACCCAGGGGACTGGGTTACCTTGGGAGTCCTTTAGGCCCTAATTTCTTCCTACTTCCTTCTCTTCAGGTGTGTTCATAGTACTGCTGTCAGTTTAGACAGAGGTCTCCTGAAGCCAGGCCTCCTGCCCCCTTGATCAAACTTCACCCGCGCCCTCGGTTCGCCCCGTCGCGGCCTCAAGAATGTACACGTGTTGCCAAACCCACCTCACTATCTTTTCTTTTTCTCACGTGGAACATTCTCAAACCAGTGCCTCACAAGTACTCTGTTTTGTTTTTTTTTTTTTTTGCGGTACGCGGGCCTCTCACTGCTGCGGCCTCTCCCGTTGCGGAGCACAGGCTCCGGACGCGCAGGCTCAGCGGCCATGGCTCACGGGCCCAGCCGCTCCGCGGCATGTGGGATCCTCCCGGACCGGGGCACGAACCCGTGTCCCCTGCATCGGCAGGCGGACTCTCAACCACTGCGCCACCAGGGAAGCCCTAGTACTCTGTTTTAACTAACGGTCATACAGTACAGCCCTCCAACAGAACACATTTTCTTTTTGATCAACACTGCAAACTAAAGGTGTGTGGAATTCCATACTGTTTATTGATTAATGATAATTTTAAATGGAAGCTTGTGCTCCTCATTTACATGATGAGCTATCACACACCGCTTTCACTATTACCTTTGTTTTGTCCTTGTTTCCCAATCCTCGTGTTACAGTGGGGTTGAATCGTGTACCTTAAGAAGTGGTTTTAAAGGTTCCCGCTCCCATGACGTGAACGGATGTGTGAGGGGTTATCAGGTGGTAGTGCCGCCGTGTGCTTGGGTCTTGGGGTTTTGGAAATAAGCCTAAAGAAGCCCTGTTGAGCCGGGCTCAGCCTGGAGTTGTCTGAGCTGTGACCTGAGCCCCAGGTCTCCCGCAGTCCATCCATCTCTTTAAAGACTTCCCGCCTTTTCTGTGTCTCTGAGGGTAGAACAGTTCTTGAGTGTTGTCGCCTGGCTTCCTGGTCTCTGGGTTTTTAGAAGTTGAAACCTAGTGGCCAGCAGGGATGACTGGACAGGACTCCTGAGTCTCTGTTTACAGAGTAGGAGCTGCAGGTTTTCAGCCCAGAGGCCACACAGAGAAGGTGGTCCCGTTGCTGCGTGCCTTCCAGCAGCGGCCGGGGCAGGGCTGAAGCAGGAATGGGATCCGGGGTCCATGCCTGTGCAGTTTGGTCTCCGGAATTGGGCACCACCTGGGAAAGGCAGGCCCTGCAGCTTGAAGCGCCTCCTCTGTGGGGAGCGGGGTTGTGGGGGGGGGGGTCGGCGCATCTGAATGATGGCACTGCACCTTGGGCTTGGGGCTGGGGCGTGGCCAGGAAGCCACTGCTGGAGAGTCTGACTTGGCCTTGGGCAGTGCGAGAGCCATACCCTTGTGGCTGTGCAGAGGCCACCTGCCCCCGGCGTCCCGCCCCCGCCGGTCTCGGGGTGGGGGGGGGGAGCAGCACAAACCCGGGCCACGCTGCAGGGGCTCTTGTTTGCATGGCTGGTCGAGGGGGAGGAGTGGCATGGAGGGGGGGTAGAGGAAAGCCAGTTTCTTGCTTAGTTTATTCGAATATGGAGCCAGGCCCCTTGACGCTTTGTTGAAACAGCTGCTCAAAAGTTCCAAAGCATTTGGGTGTCTGATGGCCTCTGTGAAGTTCAGCTGAAGGGTGTGAGCCTCGGGCCGCCCTGGACGGGGGTGGGGGTGGGGGTGGTGGGGGGTGCTGTGTGCGAGCAGGTAGCCTCAGCCTGCAGGTGTCACAGGAAGATGCAGAGGCCCGGACCCATCAGCGGCAGTGGAGCATTTCTGAAGGAGTTCATTTTTCTCTTCATTTGACCCTTCCTAATTTCCCCTCATTATTAAATTGTTACATTTCAAATTATCTTTACTTCAAAGGAAAATGGAGAACCTCGTTTAAGAGTCTGACTCCTCTGTGTTACTCTATGTGGGGCTAATTTTTTTTTTTTTTTTTTTTTTTTACTGTAGGCAGGCCTCACTGCTGCGGCCTCTCCCGTTGCGGAGCGCAGGCTCCGGACGCACAGGCTCAGCGGCCATGGCTCACGGGCCCAGCCGCTCCGCGGCATGTGGGATCTTCCCAGACTGGGGCACGAACCCGCGTCCCCTGCATCGGCAGGCGGACTCGCAGCCACTGCGCCCCCAGGGAAGCCTGTGGGGCTACTTTGTACCTCAGGGCAGGACTCTTGTTTCTAAACTGCTGCCACGTGCTCCGGACTCTGCCCATTGCTCCCCCGCTTCCAGGAAGGCTTCTGCCTGGAGGGTATCGCTGCCCCTCGGCTAGTGAGGGGCCCCGCAGAGTGTGTGGCCGTCTGTCTGACAGATGCTTCTCCACGGGCTCTTCCTGCTCTTTCAGGTCTGAGCAGACTTGGCCCAGCCTGGAAGGGGAGTGAGGAGGAGGCCGGTCGTCGTCATGCTCCCCCAGTCACCCTCTGGGCACCCGTCTGCCTGTCCCACATGGCGTTGGCTGGTCCTGGGCCCATAGGGACTGGGGGCCTTGCAAAAGTAGACATGCAAGTTGCTTCATTGGTTTTAAATAAACTTCCCATTGATTTAATAATAGTTTGCATACTCCTTTGACTAACATAGAAAAATAGAAAACAACTTAAATCTCTTAACAGTGTTTCAGAAAAAATATCTCTTGGCTTAAAAGGGTTTACTTGTTTTGCTTACTTATTTTCCTATTAGTATCTTTAACTCGCTGAGGTTGGAAAACATTAGGGAGCTCTGAAAAGAATGGGGAATTGGCATTCAAGGCTGGTTCAACCTCTCCCCCTCCTAGGTTTTAGTTTCTCAAGGTCTTCTACTGGTAAACATCTTTTCAATGTAAGTATTTTCTAATCCACAAAGTTGGCTTGTGTTCAGGGCAGAGTTAGGGTAGAAATCTCGGCACTGTGCCTAGCGGTTCTCACACCTTGAGGCCACGTCCTCGCAAAATGTCCAAGAAAGGGTTTTTCTTCTGGTGGCCAGGGAAGGGCCTCCATGAGGTGGTCTGAAAGGGAGAGATCGTGGAATTACCTTGGGAGGAATGTTGATGCCAGAACCCCTGTGTGTGACGAGTGGGGCCATGGGCCCCCTCTCTGCAGGGGCTGCGCTGGGCTGTCAGGACGTACCACCGACAAGCGGAAGTCTTTGGGCTAACGTTCTAGCGATGGCAGACACCGAGAGACCCCAAACTGATAGCAGGGGTGGTGGTGCTGTGCAGCGAGGGTCGTGATGGGGTGGGGAGAGGGTTGGGGGCTTCTTGGAGGAAGTGACATCTTTCCTGAGACCTCTCTTTTGAGACCGAGCTAGGCTTGGGGAGACTGAGGGAAGAGCTTTGCAGGCCCAGGGTTAACTATCGCAGTTTCGGGGAGCAGGCGGATTGCCGTGTTCAGGCGGCAGAGGAAAGTCCAGTGGGAGGTGAGGAGGCCCCAGGGGCCCTGCGGTGCAGAGTCTGTGGGCCCTGGACTCGAGGCTCAGTTTCAGCAGGTTTCTGTGAGCCGTCCTTGGGTACGACGTGACTGCAGGTGCCCACTTCAGCAGGAGGGGTGAGGAGGCGAGAGAGTGCTCTTGGAAACTGGGCAGTGCGCTGGCTCTGGGGGCCGGGAGGAGGGCCTGTGGGTACCGAGCCGTGGCCCCTGCGTAGCCCTGGGCTCTGGCTCCGGCCCTTGCACTCACCTCCTCTCGGCCGCTGCACACCAGCGAGCCGTCTAGTCTGTGTGCCCCACGCAGGTGTTGGGACTGTTTGCACTCCGCTGGGAGTTCCATTCTGTCTCTCAAAGACATTTTAAAAATAAAATCAGCCATTTAAAAAAATTGAAATATAGTTAATTTACAATGTTGTTAGTTTCAGGTGTACAGCACAGTGATTCAGTTAAATACATCTGTTCTTTTTCAGATTCTTTTCCAGTATAGGTTATTGCAAGATATTGAATATAGTTGCCTGTGCTGTACAGTAGATCCTTGTTGTTTATCTATTTTATATACAGTAGTGTGTATATGTTGATCTCAAATTTCAAATTTATCCCCCCCTCCCCACTTTGGTAACCATGAGTTTGTTTTCTATGTCTATGGGTCTATTTGTGTTTTGTAAATAAGTTCATTTGTATCCGTTTTTTAGATTCCACATGTAAGTGATATCACATGATATATATCGTTCCCTGTCTGGCTTAACTTCACTCAGTATGGCAGTCTCTAGGTCTATCCATGTTGCTGCAAATGGCGTTATTTCATTCTTTTTTTATGGCTGAGTAGTATTCCTGTGTGTGTGTGTGTGTGTGTGTGTGTGTGTGTGTGTGTGTACATCTTCTTTATCCACACATCTGTTGATGGACACTTAGGTTGCTTCCATGTTTTGGCTCTTGTAAATAGTGCTTCAGTGACCATTGAGATGCATGTATCTTTTTGAATTAGAGTTTTCTCCAGTCCCTCTCCCAGGGGTGGGATTGCAGGATTATATGGTTGTTCCATTTTTACTTTTTTGAGGAACCTCCATACTGTTCTCCATAGTGGCTGTACCAATTTATATTCCCACCAACAGTGTGTGGGGGGGTTCCCTTTCCTCCGCACCCTCTCCAGCATGTCTTATTTGTCGATGTTTTGATGATGGCCATTCTGACCTGGTGACGTGGTACCTCACTGTAGTGTTGATTTGTATTTCTCTAGTAATTGGCGATGTTGAGCATGTTTTCGTGTCCCTGTTGGCCACCTGTATGTCAAAGCCATTCTTGGAGTGTGTTCTCCCGAGCCGTGGTGCTGAGCTAGAGGAGGGGGTTCGGACTGAGGCTTACTGCTGCTGAGCGTGGGTGGCCTTTGAACCAGCCCTCAGTGTCTTTGAGTCTCAGTTTCCCCATTTGCAAAATGGAAACAGTAGACAGCAGGGCTGCTCTGAGCATTAACTGAGATCGTTAAGCTGGAATACTTCTGAAAATTACGAGGCATTGGGCATGTGTGTATCTGTTGTGGTTGTTACATTGCTGCTGTTCTTATACCTGGATTTTGAAGGGGAAGGGAGGAAAGGCAACTGGAATGCACTGGGCACCTCCTCTGCTTGCTGCCTGGTAGGTGCTTTTAAACCTCGCTTCAAATCCTCTGCATGGTGACATTGTTATGTATCGACCCTATTTTTACAGGTGAAGTAAAATCAGGGCTTATAAAAGTAGTGTCCCCATTGTTACGTGGCTAGCGGCTGGCTGTGGTGTGAGCCCAGCTGGCGGTGAGAGCACAGCTCCACACCCCGCTGCTCCGGGGACGGTGCACAGGCCCTAATTCGCCCCAGGCCTGTGAACCGCCAGTGGCTGGAGTGGCTTTGGGCCGCCTTCTAGTGTCAGCCAGTCCCCCTTCAGGGCACAACCAGCACTGACATGTGTTCTTGATCTCCCCAGGACCCCAGAGGACCTGTCCAGGTTCATCGTGGAGCTGCAGCAGCGCGAACTCACCCTCAAGGACAGGAACAGCTCCATCACCAGCAGGTAGGCCTGGCGGCCCATGGTTTTGTGGCGACATGTCCGCTTCGGAAAGCAGGGTGCCGGTGAGTGTGCCCCTGGCTGAGGAGTGGCTGTGCTTCACCATCCCTGCCTCGGCCTGAGCGAGCGGGAGCTGGGGCAGCGGGGTTCCCCGTGGCAGTGAGACTCAGCTGAGGCGGCGGGTGTACTGTCATCTGGACGCTGTGGTAGATCAGCCCTGGAGCCCTGGGCTGGCTTCCAGGGCATGGGGTCTGGGAGGAAGACGTGCGCCCCACCAGGAGCATTTGCGTCTTTGTGGAGGCGTGGGCTCTGAGTGGCCCCATGAACGTGTGGAAACCTGGAACCTGGGTTGAAGTGTCTGAGTGTTTGTACGTGTGTGGACTTGTGTCCTCGGGAAGGGTCCCACTTAGCAGCACAGCCGGGGCATTTGTGTCCACGCCCGGGCAGGAAGCTCTGACTCCCTCCAGGGCCTGAGGAACTGGTTCCATACCAGTTCTGCCTCTGACACCTGCTGGGTGCCCCAGGAGTCAGTTCAGCTCCGCCACTCACTCCCAGGTCAGCCACACCCCACAGGTGAGGGCTCGGTCCCACAAGGTGCGCCTGCCTCGGGGTTCCCAGGCTACCCGCACTCCATCTGACTGCAAATTCAGGGTCCCCCCAGCCCCTCTCTGCCGGTTTGCTAGAATGATCGACAGAACTCAGGGAAGCACTTTATTTAGGATTACTGGTTTATTACAAAGGGTGCAGCTGGGATCAGCCGGCTGGGAAGAGATGCATGAGGCGTGTGTGTGGGGTGGGGGCAGAGCTGCCGTGTCCTCTCCAGGTGTGCTGCCCTCCCAGCTCCTCCTTGTGTCCAGTGACTCGGAAGCCGCATTGTTCAGCAGTGTCTGTGGAGTTTCCTGCTTGATTAAGTAGGAAACTTAATGGCCAATCATGGCCATTGGTGATTCACTTGGTCTCTATCTCCGCTCCCCTCCCTGGAGGCGGGGCGGGGGTGGAGCTGAAAGTTCCAACTTCTCTTCTGCTGGTTGGTTCCTCTGGCTTCTCCCCCGCCCTTCCTGCCCAGGGCTCTGGCTGAAGGGGCTTGTTCACAAAAGGCACTCACCTCGTTCAGGAAATTCCAAGGGTTTGTGGAGCTCTGTGCCGCGTAGGGCACCAAACCAAATGCTTGTTCCTCACCGAGCCGCGCTTGGCCTGTTGCAGGGCTGTCCGCCTCTGTCCCCTGGGGCTCAGGCTGGTTTCTCTCGTGCTTGCAGGGTGGCTGACCAGGTTCTGGGTGTCGCATAAGAGGCGGAAAGAGAGGTCTCCTTCTTGGGTCTCCTTTTTGGAACAAGGAAACCTGTCTGAGGACCCCCACTGGCGGCAGACCCCCACCCCCACCCCAGTCACTCTCACTGGCCCAAATGGGGTTGAAAGTCTGCCCCAGACCAGGTATCTGTGGAGGATGGTGTTAAACTAGTCAGTTCCCATGTGATTCACTTGAGGGTGGAAAGCTGAGTGAGGTCAGCCCCTCCAGTGGGTGAAGGGCTTGGGGGCAGGCTGAGAGGACGGTGACCACAGAGGGACCCCGGGTGCCCTGCACTGGCTGGCTAGCTGGTTGGGGGTGGAAGTCAGCCTGCTCTCCGCGAACATCCTCCGCGGCCTCACCCCCGTGCAGTTGGCGTTTCAATACTTTATTAATAACCGAAGGAAGGCTTTCTTATTTGGGGGGCTGATGTCTCTTTGAAAATTGGCTTTTAGAAGCATCTGGTTATGTTGGACATAATCGCATCAGTTTAGCTTAAAAACCTCAAATGAGGACTTCCCTGGTGGCGCAGTGGTTGAGAGTCCGCCTGCCAGTTCAGGGGACACGGGTTCGAGCCCTGGTCCAGGAAGATCCCACATGCCGTGGAACAACTGAGCCCGTGAGCCGCAGCTGCTGAGCCTGTGCTCTAGAGCCCGTGAGCCACAACTACTGAGCCCGCGTGCCACAACTACTGAGCCCATGTGCCACAACTACTGAGCCCGTGTGCCACAACTACTGAAGCCCACTCGCCTAGAGCCTGTGCTCCTCAGCAAGAGAAGCCACTGCAACGAGAAACCTGCACACCGCAACGAAGAGTAGCCCCCGCTCGCCGCAACTAGAGAAATCCTGCATGCAGCAACGAAGACCCAACACAGCCAAAAAAAAAAAAAAAAGTTAATTAATCAATTTTTTAAAAAGTTAAAAAAAAAACCTCAAATGATAAAGACTGCCTTTTGCTTTCAAAGCTACTGTCAGATGAAACAGGCATTAAAAGTGATTTGAAATTAAAGCGTTTGACATTTTTCCAGGCGATCCTCTTTATTTTACTTTGAATTTGAAAAAGAATGAACTATTAGAGGAATGGAAACTTGTCTGCATTTTTCTCCCGCCAAACTGAGAGGTACTTTCTAAAATGACCTGCTTTGAGCAGCAGCAGGAAATCCAGCCTCTCAGCTTCATGAATGTAGCTCTCGTCCGCAGCTCCGGCAGTGCTTTCGACTGTGGTCACACATATAGATTCAGCCGTCCCGCCTCTTCTTTGGGATTGGTTCAGGAATGGACTCTCCACCTCCGGGAGCAGTCCTTCGTGGTGGCTGGTAGGTCTGCGTGACTCCTGCCAACTTGTCCACCTCTCAGGACCCTTGGGCTCCCTCTGAGAGCCGATGCAGTCACCCAGGAGCAACTGAGTCTCGGGCATCCCGAGAAAGAGCTGTGTGCCTCACCTCTTCTGCAGGATGGGCCCTGGGAGGTGAGGTGAGGTGTGACATAAGGCCTCAGCCGATAAGGGGCCGTCGGGTTCCTGCCCCATCTGTTCATGGTAGAGTCCCGTGCAGGCCCTGTGAGGAGGTGGCAGGGAGCTGGGGTCCAGTGCCCTCGAGGCCCTGGCCGAGCAGAACGGGGAGAGGACACGTGCGCCGCACCATTCACGCTCGCAGGGGTCTGGGCAGCTGCTGCTCTCACAGCAGCAGGCCGACGTGGCCATGATGGGGGCGTCCGTGCGGAGGCCAGGAAATCTCGTGAGGCGGGGACAGCTGATTTCACTTCCTCACGTCTTTAAAGGCAAGTTGGGCAGAAATTCAGGTTAGGCAGGAAGAGGCACCTTGGCAAGAGGGTGAAAGCCTGGGGTCTGGCCAGCACGCAGGCAGGCGGGGGTCCGGTCGGAGGGTTCGGAGGGCTGTTTGGGGTCGGGGGCGAGATGGCAGGAGGTGCCTGGCGTTCAGCAGCGCTCAGGAGACCCCAGGTGGCGTGCAGGTGGTGGTGGGGCCAGAGGTCTCGCGGGGTTCTGGTTGGCACCTTGTAAGCGTGTCCTTCAGGGAGAGCTAATAGTTGTGTGGCTCTCTGTTAGCGGGCTGTCCTGGACTGCCAGGCCAGCCTCTCTGTGCTTTCCGTTTCATGGCCGACCTCGGACAGCTCCAGGGCGCCACTGGTCACTGAGATGAATGGGTGTGTCAGTGCCTTTGGACAGGAGTTTAATTACAGCCCAGGGCACCTTGCCTTTCTTTTGTGGCCGCCCCAGCACTGGTTTTGGCGCTTGAACGCTGATCCTGTTTCCTTGGAGGTGTGCTGAGGACACGCGAGTATTCAGGGTTTGTGAGCGGCTCTAGGTGTGTCCCTGTCAGTGTTCTCCATGCAGAGCTCCCCTGACACTGCCATGCAGCCGCCTGTGCCCTAGCGGGTCCCAAGAGCATCCTGGCGTCTTCAGGACCCAGCACCTCACTCCATAGCCCTGGCGTTTGCAGAGCCAGGGGTGCTGTGGGCCGGGGTGGACGGGAGGCTGCGTCTCTTTGTGGCTCAGAACCTTGTGGACGACCTCGAAGGACAGGGGAGCAGGGAAGCTTGTGCGGGGACACGTGGGGCTGTGATGCCTGCATTTCTCTGCCTTGGTGGAGAGTGGGGGATGGAGTGGAGCGGAGGCTCCTGGGGTCCAGTTCTCACCTGTGCACACTGCGTGGTGGAGATGGTGAGAGCGGTGAAGCTGGCTGAGCCTTTGTCGGTACCCGGTTCCATCTCACCTGAATGCTGCGAGATGGTGCTGCTGTCCTCTGTTGCACAGCAGAGTCGAGCCCTGTATTGAACAGCTAGGAAGCCATAGAAACAGGATTTGAATCCTGGTCTGTGCGTCCTAGGAGCTCCACACGGTTTATTTGGGGCTGGAGCCCCAGTCCCTGAGAGGTCCCTGAGAGGTACTACATGTGGCTGCAGAGAACCCTGGGTCATGCGTTTCTCTGCTCCATTGGAGACGTGCGTCATGGGCCGGCTGGTGTGAGCCTCAGGCCGCATCCTTGATGCGGATTTAGAACCTGCTGTAGAAGTGGGTGAGGGGAAGCCGTGCAGACTTCGTGGTTCTGCCCGCCGCGCTCCGTGCGCTCCTGCCGAGCCCGGCTCTTCGTGGCTGATGATCCCTCTGTACACTCAGCTTCAAAGGCTGCCTGATCGCCCCCAAAGCACACCAGCTCTGGGCTGCTCTGATGACTGAAGTGTTTTGTTTGTTTGTTTGATAAATTTGTTTATTTATTTTTGGCTGCGTTGGGTCTTTGTTGCTGCGCGTGGGCTTTCTCTAGTTGCGGTGAGCGGGGGCTACTCTTTGTTGCGGTGCGCGGCCTTCTCATTGCAGTGGCTTCTCTTGTTGCGGAGCACGGGCTCTAGGCGTGCAGGCTTCGGTAGTTGTGGCTCACGGGCTCAGTAGTTGTGGCTCACGGGCTCTAGAGCGCAGGCTCAGCAGTTGTGGTGCTCGGGCTTAGTTGCTCCGTGGCACGTGGAATCTTCCTGGACCAGGGCTTGAACCCATGTCCCCTGCACTGGCAGGCAGATTCTTAACTACTGTGCCACCAGGGAAGCCCTGCAGTTTGTTTTGAAGCTCAGGTCTTTCCTCCTCTGGGCTCTGCATGTCTCAGAAGAGCCCTTGGCCTCAAGCTGTCAGTGTGTGAGGAGCCCTGCAGCGCCTGGAGCCCTGGTCTTGCCTTAGAACTCTGGCCGGTCCTGGACGCCCCTGGGAGCCTCCTGGTGCCTTGGCCTGGGCCACTGACCGGGGAGCCGGCCGGCCCCCTCCACATGGCGCTGCCCTCCTCATGCTGGGGGCTCTGGGCAGCGTTGGGAGGAGATGATTGTTGTTTAGTGAAGGGGGCTTGAGAATGAACGGATGGAGTACCATCTGCCTCGGGAGGTGGAGCCCTTGGCTACTGTGTTTTCCTGGCATCTGCCAGGTTGATGGGTTTCTCTGCGCCTCCCAGGGGTGCTTCAGATCAGCATGACAGTCATGATTCTTAATGTGGCTCTTTTCTCACTTTGTGCAAACCATTTAGTCTGTCGTTTTGAACCTCGGAATACAATTAGGCCTTGTTACCTTTGTCACCTGTGTGTGTGTGTGAGTTATGGTAGACTCAAGCTGTCCAGAGGCCAGCCAGGCAAGCGACGGGAGCAGAAGATTCCTGATGACCAGCGCGTGGGCGGGAGAACCTGCTCCCTGTGCATCTGGCTGGATTTCGTTCTGTGTCTGACCCGGGCCGGGGAGGGTCTGCAAGCTCTCGCCGGTCTAAACGCAGGCTTCCTGCGGTCCAGTCTTGCCCCACCATGGAGTAGCTCTGTGTCGCCGTGTCCCCATCTTCTCTGCCTCACCTGTGAAGGTGATGGCGATAGGTCGTAGGATTGCCGTGTGAGTCGCCACAGAACCTCGGTAAAGCGCTGGGAGTGTGCCTGGTGCAGTGAGCCAGCGTTGGCTGGGGGTTATGGCCATGGCTGTCACTGTCCTCTTGTTTGAGGTGCCTGGGAAAGTGTGACTTCCGGCCTAGCGCAGGGCAGGGCAGTGGTGAGCTTTCCAGCGGGCTCATTAGGAGTGAGAAGGTGTGTCTTTTGGGGTGGGGGGCGGCAGAGAAGATGGGAAGGGGTTGAAGGTGTGGGCACACCTGAAAGATGAGGATGCGGGGTTTGCTGTGGATCACACGTTGCAGGTAAGACAAAAAGACAAGAGTGAGGTCTTTGGTGAGAGCGTGTGAATGGTGGATTTGCCTCTTATGTTGCTGGAGAACTTAGCAGAAGAGCAGGTGAAGGCAGAGGGAACCGGGAATTCAGTTTTGGACGCGTGGTGATGGCAGTAAGAGGCCTGGTCGACAAGCACCTGAAGGTTGGAGAGGGTGGTTGGCTGTGGAGGCTGCGGTTGGCTTAGCCATCTAGACTAGGGGCGTGAGTGTGGATGCGACTCCGCCCATGGCCTACAGCTGACCAGGCAGGTGGGAGCGCCATAGAGCAGCGCTGAAGTCCTCCTTCACCTGGACCGAGGGATAGTGGGGCAGCTGGGTGAGAGCTGGCTCAGGCCCACTGGCGCCCTTGCCTGCGGCGCTCCTCGCTCAGGCATCCGCGCGTAGCCTGGCCCTCCCTCCTGGGGTTGTGCTTGGGCAGTTCCTGGTGACTGTGCCGCAAGTGGCACTGTGCACGCCTGCCCTCAACACGCTCCGTGCGTGCCCTGTCCCCCACTGCCGTGCAAGCTCCCTGGACCCAGAGGAGGGCCTGGCCCAGCGTGCGCTTGTTGAGCGAGTGAACGAATGAACGGCTCAGTTGATTGTGCACAGTAACATGACAGATAGACGGAGTAAGGCCTGAGGCCTGGCTGCCTGTGCCGTGCCCGTCCTGGGCCACCAGCCTGGAAGTCAGGTGGGCAGAAGCCCAGGTCGGGCTCTGCACGGGGTGGCCAGCCTCTGACCCTGTCCTCTGTTGGGCGGGCTGGGCGCCATCGTGGGGGCCAGGCTTTGCCTCGTTCCTCTGTGCTCCCTCCATCTTGCATGGTGCCCCAGCTCCATGGGCTTCCATGGGTTCAGTGATCACCCAGTGGCCTTGACTGGGAGGCAGGGACCCTAGGGAAGTCTGCACCACGGTGCTGACCACGGGCCACAGCCAGTCTGTCTCAGCTTCCTGCCAGGGTGACTCGTGTGGGCCCTATGGGGACCTTCCCAGGCCCTCTTGACCCTTTATCCCCCAGGAGGGTGCTGAGCCTGGCAGGGAGAGCACGGGAGCCGCAGAGAAGCCGTTGTGGAGGATGGTCTGCTCCCGTCCCAGGTAGGGGTGGTTTGAGCGAGCGCCAGCCGTCCCCCACCTGGTCTCACGCTTGCCTTGGCCTGGTTACTGTCCCCGCAGCAGTGGCCCCAGGGGTTTTCAGTGATGAAGACCAGGGCCTCGCCTGTCCGGTCAGCTCTTGGTGCCACTCGACGTAAATGGGCTTTGGCAGGAGGTGTGGAACCAGCCTGTGTCTCAGGCTCGTCTCCACACGTTCCTCCGTGGTGGTCGTGCGGTGCACAAGTTCCAAGGACGCCGTGGGGCACGCCGGCCATGAGCTCGATGGTTCTAGACCAGGAAGCCCCTTCTTCAGGCCAGGCTGAGCTCCCACAGCTGGTGCTGGTCACACGACTCACATGGCATGTGGCCACAGGGAGGAGCGCCGAGACGTGTGTGTGTGTCTCCGGGGTGGGGGATGGAGTGGCTCCTGGCAGACACACGCAGCCCCGGACTGTCGGGCTCTGACTTGTAGCTTCATCCCTGCACCTTCCTTCCGACTACTGGCTGTGAGATCTTGAGGAAGCTCCAACTTTATGGAGCCCTCGTTTTCTCTCCTGCGAATCGGTCATGATGACATTTATTCACATGCTGACCGTCTCCCAGGGCCCTTTTAGGTTCTCTGAGAGTTGGCGCTGGGCTGCTTTCCGTGGCTGGCTGCTTCAGTGCAGAGGCCAGAGCACAGCCGTCTAGGGCGGCCTAGCCGTCTGTCCGGGGTGGACGGCGCCATCCAGCAGGACTCTCTGCGATGCTAGCAGTGGTCCACGTGCTGTTGGGGGCAGTGGCCGCTGGCCACACGCAGCTGTTGAGCACTTGAAATGTGGCTGGTGTGACCGAAGCGTGCGTTTAAGTCACCACGTATGGAGAGGCTGTCCTGCCTGTCCCCGTGCTGTCAGCTGTCCTTTCCTCCCAGTCTTGCCTCGCTCTTCACAGCACTAACCTGACACATTCGTGTGTTGATCGGTGGGTTAACATTTCTTGTGTGCTTCTCCCTCTTGGAATGTAAACTCCATGAGAGTACAGTGACTTCGGGGGTGTGTGCTGCTAGAATCGAGGCCTAGCAGTTGTTTGTTGAGTGAATAGTAAATGTCTTCTCCTCTCTCCCCTGTTAAGACACGCTGTTAAGTCCTGGTGGGGTGGGAGGGGGACATGTGCTGGCTCTTTGGGTGCCTGTGTCCCTGCCCTGGCCCAACCAGGATCGGGGCAGGCGGGACGTATTCGGTGCTGACCCTGGAGCGTGGCTGGTGCTTCCGTTTGTCTCTGTCCAGTTGTCCATCAGTCCCGCCCTCCTTTGCTCTGGTGAATCAGGTGTGGCAGCAGCTGGAGTAGATGAGCTGGCACGTCCAGCTGCCTGCTGGCTGGCCTGGCACCGGCCCCCTGGGTCCCAGCCCCTGCCCCGGCCGCAGTGCCCGCCAGCTCTCCCCGTCATCCCCTCGGCCTCGCTTTGTGGCAGATTGATGGCTTAAAACCCACTAGCGAGTGAACTTGGCTGTTCTGCTTTATACCTAAGTGATGAGTTATCTGGCACCTGGGAAGGTACTTTGTGCTCCAGGTTTGTGCCTGGTGCCCGAGTGGGGCTGGCCAGTTTCCCTAGTGGCCGCGGCGCTCGGCAGTGTCATTGAGATCATGTCTGTAAAAAGCGCTGGCCGCTTCACGGCGTTACGTGAACCTCAGTGGGGTGAGTGCCTGCCATGTGGTGCGTGCGTGTGTGTACACACATACACAAACACGTGTACATGCTCACATGTACTCACACACGAGTATGGAAGCACTGAGAAAATATAAGGCTGTTTGTTCCCCGGGAGAGATCTTTTCTTACTTCCTGGCTACCTAGTAGACCAGGGAACGTTTCTTAGAGGAAGTAGCTCTTGTATGAGATCCGGCCGGAATGGTGGAAAACAGCAAAACCCCAGAAGAGAGCATCCGGGGTGACCCAGAGCTGGGGCATCTGCAAGAGGGCAGCTGCTGGCGTCTCCTGGTGCTTGCCTCAGACCTCGGCCGCCGTCCCCTCCAGCTGCCGGCCCTCAGTCTGCGGTCGGGCTGGTCCGCCCGGTGGTGGACGCGGATGAAGGGCTCCCGGCCCGGCTCCCAGGGCGCGTCCCGGGGGCACCAGCTTGGAGAAGCTGCCCCTGTCCCCGGCGCCCCTCCTAGTCCCACCCGGGCCGAGCGGCACCGGCTCTCAGCAGCCTGTCTGGACCGTGGCGGGCGTGTCTGCTGGGTGCCCGGGCCAGGCTGACGACCGAGAGAAGGCAGGACACACGTCTGCCCGCGACACTGGCCTCCGCGGGGGCCGGGCGCCTGTGAAGGCTTCATTTCCCTTCTCTCCAAAATGGGGTTGGCACGGTGTCTGCTTCCCGGGGTGGTGGTTGCTGTGCACACGTGGCTCGTGGCAGGAAGCCGTCGTCTCTGTCGCTACTGAGCCGATTCCCCCTTCTGTGGGACAGGCCGCCACAGGAGGGCTCGCCACCCCACGTCTGGTGTCTGGTGCACGCGCGCTGACACGGACCTCTCAGGAAGTCAGGGTGTTTCCTTCCCTCCCTGGTGGTGTGGGAAGAGCTGCGGCCAACGCCCCAGAGCTGTGTCTCTTAAGGGACGTTAGGGGCCAGCCTTGCCGCATGGGGCCTGCTTGGGGTGTTGGGGCCGAGCACGCTCACCTGTGCCCTCCCGCCGTCTGGGGCGCCGCAGTGTGGGCACAGCCTCTGGGCTCTGCCCAAGTCTGCCAGTCACGTTAGTTCTCGGACCTCCCTGCTTGCTTGGGACTCCTGGCAGGAAGAGGAGAAGCCAGCAGTTGCTGTGAGCATGCCGCTGAGTGCAGGGGGACCCCCGGCCTCCTCGCCGGGCGGAGGGCACAGCACCGCACCTGCTTGCAGTGCCCGTGTTTGGACGTGAGGTGGTGCCTGCAGCCCTCAGAGCCACTTCCTGCGGCTCTCTCCTCAGACCCTCCTCCGTGGCCTCCCCAGAGGGAGTGCTGTTACCAGGCTTCTAAATTTTGTGGCCAATTAGAAAGGGTGGGGAGAGCAGTGACCGAAAGCACTGGGGATGAATGGACCTCTTCCGCAGACGCCTCCCTGGGAATTGGGTTCTGCGTTCCTCTCCTTGAGTGGTGGTTCCTGGGTCTTCCAGTTGCTTCCCCATCAGTGTGGGTGAGAGCCTCGGGGCAGGGACGTGGAGGCCGGGCGCCCGTGCTGCACCTCTGACGGTGGGTGCAGACCTTCAGGGCTGACGGCCGCTCCAGCTTGGCCCTGAGCCTGTTGGAGTTGCTTCACTTTCCAGACCGTGGCTGCCTGGCTTCTGTACCTGAGAGCAAGCCCCCTCCCGCTAAGGGAGAAATCTGGTCCATGCTGGGTCCAGAGGGAAGTCTGGTCTCGCTGGCAAACACTGTGGGGTTCCCGGCTGTGCCATCCCGGTGTGGGATCACCACCTAGCAGTGCCCTTGGCCTCGCCCAGGCTTGTGTGAGGATGAGCCAGGAGCTGTATGTGGAAGCCCATGGCTGCAGTTGGTACTTGGGGGACTTAACTGCCCAGAGGGCTTCCCTGGTGGGCCGGGCACGGTGGCTGCTCTGTGCTGTGTGACTCCTGTGGGGTCACCGCTCGGCAGTCTGTCCGCCCAGCTCTTCTCCAGCTCAGTGAGTGTAAAGAGTGCCCGTTGGGCTTTCACCGCAGGCTTGGGCTCGGCAGGTCTGGAATGGGGACCATGCTCCGTATTTCCTATATTTCCTGCTGGCGCCCCAGTGCTGCCGATGCTGCTGGTCCAAGGACCACACTTTGAGCAGCAACAGCTCGTCTTCCTTGGTTTCCTGTTCTGTCGTGTGGAGAGAGGCCTGCTCACTCCTTTGCCGTCAGTACCTTGCAGGAAGGTCCTTAAAGCACCATGAGCTCCCTGGAGGGAGGGTGGAGGAATTTTCTATAGGAAGATGGCCTTTGTTCTGTTAGGGGTCATCAGTCTCTTGCTTTTGTCACCCTCACTTTCGGTGGACACACACAGGTGTGCTGCCACCTGGAGGGGCGTGTGTGTGTGTCCCACACAGGCCCTGCCATCACCAGCTGAGGACTTTGGCCGACCTCTGGGCCCTCCGTTCCACACGCAGACCCGAAGGTTCCAAGCCTCCTGATGGGCCTGCTGGTGAGTTTGTGCCCAGCTTGACCTGTAGCCGAGTCCCCAGCCTCTGACCCTGGAGGTTACCCTGCGCTCGTGTCCCAGAGACGACTCTGTCCTCGCGGGGCTCTCCAGCCCTGCTTGGGTGAGGGAGGACTCGGCTCTCACTCTGGTGCCCCTTCACGCCCATCTGTACAGCAGGCAGTGTAGACGCCGTGCTGGTGGAACGTGTGCAGTCTGAGGTTGCACTGGCAAAGACACCCGGTTTGGTCCTGGTGGCTCTGGAGGGGAAAGCAGCGGAGCAAGGTGGCTGGGAGGTGGGGGGGGCAGAGTGTGGGTCCGCAGTGGCTCTCCTGGGGCAAGGCCGCCCCCCGCCCCCCTTTGCCCGGGAGAGCCCTGGGCGCTGCCCTGTCTGCTGAGCAGGGGCCAGGGCTCCCCATCCTGCCGCTGCAGCCAGCTTGTGTTGTCTCCTCTCAGCAAGATGAGACGCCATTAATATTTCACACCCAGACTGTTTTCTTGCATGCTTTGCATTTCCATATTTAAAATGCCATTTACATATTCATGGATCTTTTAAATAAGTTTTTATTGTTAAGGCATGTGGAAGTGGATAAAATGTGAAACTCCCCCTTTTATTCAAGCACTGGAAAAAATGTTCATCCCCAGAATGACATCAGTTTCTGAGTGGTTAGCTCGGTAGCAGTGGCTGCAGGAAAATTACCGCGGGAGGCTGCGTGTCCGGCTCCATCTAGCCCTCCCCGCGGCGTGCAGATACCGGGCTGGGCAGGCCTGCGGCCCTTTCGCGCTTGTGGGTTTCTCCTGGTTTGGACCATGCCTTCCACCTGAGCTCCGACGATGTCATCTGTTTCCCTTTGGTGGTAGAATGCTTGGTTAGGACGTGGCCGACCCTCTCCCCGAGGCGCACCAGGCAGCCTCTGGTGGGCGAATCCAGGCACTTCCCAGAGTGCACCGCACTCTCCCACTTCCCTCCTCCTCATTTCTAGCGTCAGAAGTGCCCTGTCCCTGACTCCAGCTTTGGCCTTGTATTTGAGGCAGCTTGGTACAGGGAAAGAGCCCAGCCCCCAGTGAGATGGAGGCTGTTCCTGGCTCTGCTGCCACCAGGCGTGGGGCTTGGACAGAGCCGGCCAGCCTGTCCACGCCGCAGTCCCCGTCTGTGGAAGGGGCAGCAGCACCTGCCCTCCTCTCCGCGCAGGGTCAGTACCACAGTCACTGAGGGTGTGCGAGGTGCTGGCCTGGGGCTGGTCGGAGAGCTCCTGGTCTTCCTGTTTCTTTGTGTCTGGGCACTAGCGAGTTTGGCCAAGCCTTTGCTTCCATAGTGTGTGGGTGGCAGGGAGCCGGTTGGAGAACCTGAGGACTGACCAGAACGGGAGGCCCTGGAGGGGCATCTGCGGGCTGCCTGCCAGCCTTGGGGTCTGGAGTTGGTCTGACCTTAAGCCAAGCATAGCTCCTGGAAGTGGCCAGGTGCTTCAGGGCCGTGGAGGGCTTTTGACCCCTCAGAGGTGTAGCCGTGATGGCCTGCTGTGTGGCTTGGTGTGTTGCAGAGGAGCTGATGGAGGGCTTTTCGGAGTCCAAATAATAGAGCACCAGCCTGGATGGTCCTCGGAGATCCAGGGAGACTGAGGCTTGTTCAGACCCAGACTACAGAACTCTTGACCTTAACATGAAATTTTATTGTCTCAGAGAGGCCTTTCTAAGTGGTAAACAAAGTCAAAATCAAATGTCATAGTCTGGTTTTTAAAAGGTCTTTAAATATGTTTGTGAACTTCCGACCATGAGATCTAAGCCACCAGGCCACATCCCACCCTCACAAATCCCGGGCACTGCCCGCACCGCTTTGCTTTCTTGGAGATGGGCTGAGTGAAGGTGTGCCGGTGAGGTCCCCGATGGCAGCCCTCAGGGGTAAGTCGCTTTTCCTGTTGTCTGAAGAGGGTGGCAGGTACCGTCGGCTTTTGTCAGCATGGCCAAGTGGAGGGTTGGCCTCCAGGTACCAGGACGTCGCGGACAGCAGTGTCAGGGGTGTGGCTCCCCAGCTACAGGTGTTGCATCTTTCCACGCAGAGACCCTCAGGCGGGCACATACTGGAACACCCTGGGTGGATTTCTTGTGGCTGGTGGGGGCTCTCAGGATGTATCTTTTGCTCCTGCCCAGCCTCTGGTGGTGTTTGAATGACAGCTTCTCCCAGCGTGTTTGTTTTTTCCCCACACACTCAGGGCTCTGGGCCGTCGCCAGTGGCTGGTTCCAGAGACCAGAGACAGGTCCAGAGCTGGGGGACCAGGTTACACTCCCAGGACCACGGACCCTATGGGCCAGGGGACATTGGCCCCATTGGCTGAAGGCAGAGGGGACCTCTGGGCACACCTTCCTTGGCGAGCCTTGGACCGCAGACCTGGGAATGCGGAGGAGGAAGGGCTGCCCTGTGTGCAGCGCTGGGGGGGCTTTGGGGCTGTGATTGCAGTGGAGTGAGGTGACGGGCCTCAGCTCAGATCTGGCCGTGCTCCTCACTCAGGCTCGCCCAGTGGGAAGGCGGCTCTGGGCGGTGCGTGACGGCTGCTGCGCGGGCTGCTGTCCAGGGCGCAGGGGTGAGCAGCCTCCTGTCGGCTCGGTCTCCATCACCTCCTCCTGCCCCGCCCCGCCCCGCCCTGCCCCGTGCTGGCCCATCCGCCAGTGGGAGGAGGGCCTATCTGTCTGTCTGTCTGTCCGGGCCTGGGCTTTGCAGCCTGTTGCTGAACGTGGGCCCCAGGTGTTCAGCAACAGGCTGTGGACCCGGGTGCGTCCACATCTTCAGCTTCTCGGCACCTTGGCTGCTTTCCCATTTGGAAAGCCGGGGGATGGTCCCTGCTGCACCAGGTCCTTGGGGCGCCGGAGCTGGTGGAGCTCCCGGCATCTCCAGGTGCCCAGGAGTAGCAGCCATTGTCGTCTGAGGAGTAGCATCTGTGGTCTCCGGGTCCCCACGTTGCCTCTCAGCCTGCTTCCTTGTCTGCAGCGAAGGGCGGGCTCACTTTTCCTTGGGCATCTTAGGAGGTCGGGCGGGCGCAGCCCCGCGTGGAGTTGGTGCCGCCTGGGCCGCGGGGCAGGAGGAGGCCGTCGGCCGGTCCTCTGGGCGGCCTCCCCCGGCCTGACCCTTCCTCAGCGCGCCGAGCCGTGGCTGGAGCACCACCTCGCAGGGGCGGTTTCCTTCCGTTGTCTCAGTGGGATCTCTCTCTGGCTGGGGGCCCTGCATCAGGCTGAGTGGGTGCCAAGTGTGTGCCCGTGAGCCCCAGCTGGAGCCGGGCTGACGGGACGGAGGGCAGGACGGCCTAGTGACGGGAGTGTGGAGGGAGAGCTTCCCTCGGCGGTGGGTGACCTGCGCCCGGCCCCTCTTCTCTTCTCGGAGCCTGTGTGGCTCGGAGCCCACTCCCGCAAATGCTTGTGGGACGCTGGTCACAGGGAGCTGCTCCTGGAGGTGGCTCGGGGCGTCCCACTCCCTGTGTCGTCGGCGCGACGGCCACCCTGCGCTCTGTGGGGACGGACACAACGCGCAGGGGTCTTGGTGGCGGCAGCTGCCGTCAGGACTGGTACCGCGCCGAAACCGTGTGGGGCCCAGCTCGGTCCCTGCGTGGCTGTCCCTCTGTGGGACCTCGGCGGTCCCTGGAATGTAGTTGGGAAACTGCCGACCCAAGGAACTTCCTGTTTCAGGTTTCGGGGCCAGGGCTTCGCCCTGTGGGTCAGATCCCAGAGCCTTTGGGAAAAGCGCGCCTTTTCCTGCTGAGGGTTTAGATGTCGCCAGGTCACAAGTCTTCCTTCCCCAGGAAGAGATGGAGTTGATGAGCTATGTTTGCAGTGTCTGGACCCAGGCAGGGCAAAAGATGATTTGTACAAGTTGCAAAAAGGAGAGGAAAGGGAATGTGTGGAGCCAAGTCAGATCCTTAATCCACTTTGTGATGATTCTGTCGGAGAACAGAGAACAGACGTGGTCTCAGCACCCCCAAGGAAGAAAATACCATCTGGCAAGAGGGTGCCTGGGTTACCACCATCCTTGGGAAGCAGACAAAATCTTCTTTACTGGCTCCTGCAAAAGGGGCGCTAGAATCTAGGTTTCCACAGACATTTGGACAAAAGCAGAAGTGAGTAATCTCTGAATGTCGTTTACTGTTGGACGAAGGAGATGCTGAAAGGACCCTGACTTTCGGTGCCTTGGAACTTTTGCTCCCTGGTCTAATTGGAAGGGACTTGGGGGGCCCAGCCCAGGGAAAGCAGTGTCTCCCTTGTAGCAAGAGCCAGCACAGACGGTCAGGCCCCTGCATCCTCTGTCTGCTGAGGTTGGAGGTGGGGTCCCCGAGCCTGAGGCTCAAGCTTCCTGCGCCCCAGCCTCATGCTCAGGGCTTCCATCCAGCAAGGGTCACAGCCTCTTACTGACGCTTCTCTCAAGCTTCCTGATACTTTGTGTGAACTTGAGAAGCCCTGAGCCAGAGAACTTCCTACTTGGCTGTGAAGCCCAGCTGCTGCTGGCTCGCGTCAGAGAACAGGCCGAGGAAAGCACACACGTTGATCCCCACGTATGTGTGGGGCAGCAGTTCTCCAATGTCGTCAGGCGGTCCCGGTGCACTTTCCTGCCTTGTTCGGCAAATGGTAGCAGTCCGGTCCTCTCGCCCTCAGTGGCTGCAGGACCTCCACCCTCCACTCTCCCAGGGAGGCAGAAGGGGGCGGGACAGGGATGAGATGGAGAGCGGGGAGGGCCCTGCTCTCTGAGGACCCTCTCTGTGGCCCGGGGGCCTGGCACAGTGCCTGTGAGCTCGTTCTCAGGCAGCCTGGTGGAGAGCAGGGGCCTCCAGGAGGCATTGCTGGGCGTCAGGTTGGGGTTGTGCCTCTGAGGGGCTCCACATCCTGTTGTAAAACTGGGGAGGATAGAGTCGGGACAGCGGCCGCGCCGTGTGTTCCTCTCACTTGGTCCTTGCCCTCGCCCTGCGCGGTAGGCACAGTGCCCCTCATTTCACACCATTGCCCCACGGCCGTGGATTAGTTCACGGTGGAGTCTGGCTGTGAGCTCGGGTGTGCCTGTCTCTGAAGCACGCGCTCTCCTGTCCATTGCCCCTCGTCGGGAGGTGCTTTTTCACGCTCGGTCGCCTGGATTGCTCCTGAGGGTCTTGAGACCCCACTTCCTGACCTTTTCTAACACTGAGGCAGAGGAAGGCAGCTCTGCGCACTCAGCGGGGAGTGATGTAGCTGAGGCTGGACGGTGTCGGTCAGTCCGCGGGCGGCTCTGCCTGTGCCTCCTCGTCCTGCTGCGCAGCATGGTCCTGCCCCTCCTGCCTGGGGATCGGTTCGAGAACCGGGAAGGGTGGGTTTGTGTGTGGTACAATCTGGCTGTGCTTCCCAAATGCCAGAATCTCACAGGTGCCCAGTTGGCTGCTGAAGAATTATGTGGAGGAAATATCCTGAAAATGTAGATTCTTGGGACTCACCTCCACAGATTTGGATTTAGGACTGTTTGCTAAATATATTCGCCCTTTATTAGCACGCTTTTTACTCGTGTCCATGGTGAGCGCACACGTGTGGTCGCTAGGAGCTGATGGACAAGAGTTGAGCACCTTGCCTCCCAGAGGCCAGACGCCTGACCTCCGCGGGTTGACCACCCCCGCTCTCCTGCGGCAGCCCTGTGCTCACTTGTAGCCTCAGGACTCCTTTCCTCCAAACAGCTGCTTTTGTTTGTAGGGCTCATATCTGCTGATACTCACCATTTGGGGGAATTAAAACAAATACTAAAAAAATTATTTACAATTATATTTATACTATGATCTCATTAAACAACTCATTATCTCTTAATAGGAAGTGTACTTATGAGAAGTGTGTTTTCCAAAACAAGAATTTAGTGAGAAGAATGACATTGTTTGACATTTTTACGAATCTCTACTGTCTGTGGAATAGCAGCCTTCTCATGTCTGCTCTGCATCTAGCCTGGTTGAGGAGCGTGAGGCACCTGCTCCCGCACAGACCTGTGGTTGGGGGAGGGAGGCCCTGGGTGGCCTACAGCACCCAGGGTGCTGGTGTTCGTGGATGGGGGGGTTGGAGGAATGCGGGCTCACTGTCCTCTGACGCTCGCGGAGGCTGGCTTGTCTTTCCACGTGGTGTCCCTTTGAAATCTTGATGGGAGTTTGGAGGGTGTTCTGTAATGTTCCTCCATCTGAAATTCAAGGATACCAGTCATTAAACGTTGGGGAAGATTTCCCCAGTTGTGGTGTTTCTGGGAAGGAGTTCACGTCTCACAGCAAAGGCCAGTTTTGCTGTGTGTTGGGGTGGCTGGAGGGGGTGTCTCCGGTCCTCAGCAGCAGAGCTGGCTGTCCCTCCAGCTGTCCTTGTTCCGGGTGGTCAGGGTGGGAGGCTGCCTGGCTCCGGGTTGCTTCCCACCTGATTTCTCGTGATGTTAAGAACCGGGGCAGCCTTACGAGGCTCTCTGCAGTGCAGTGGGGCCTCCGTGTGCCCAGAGAGTGACCAAGAATAGCCTTAATGAGAGAGGACAGGGCCTCCCCAGAGACTTTTACTGCTGCTGGGCTCACTCAGGCTCACGCAATGTTTAAGTGGGCAGGTTTTTCTTTACACTGTGGTAGATAGAGGGGCCGAGTTCTTGTCAAATATTTACATCTTTCACCCAAGTAAGAAACTAGAGGCTTTCCCGCCGAGATTAGGAACAAGTCAGGGATGTCCAATTTAACTTCATACCGGAAGTCCGCGAATGCAGTAAGACAAGGAATAGGAAGTAAAAGGTGCACAGTGGGAGGAAGGAAGAAATAAAACTGTCTTTGTTTGCAGATGACATGATTGTCTAGGTATAAACATCCCAAAGAATCAAGCAAAAAGCTCTTAGAACTAATAAGCGACTATAACAAGGTTGCAGGACACAAGGTCAATATATACAAGTCAATGAACACTTAGTTTGAAATTTAAAAGTTTACATCATTTACATTAGCACCAAAAACAAACAAACAAACAGAAATAAGTATAAACCAAACAAAACACGTACAAGATTTAATGAGGAAAATTATAAAACTCTGGTGAAGGACATCAGAGATCTGAATGAGTGCAGAGCGAGCCCACGTTCGTGGATAGGAGGGCTGCGTGTTGTCATCGTGTCAGTTCTTAAAATGCCCTATAGGTTGAAAACAGTCCCAAGCAAAATGTGGACAAACTTATTCTAAAGTTTGTATGAAGAGCAGGAGACCCAGAAGAGCCAGTACAATGTTGAAGGAGAACAAAGTTGAAGGACCGACACTCCCCGACTCCACGACTTCCTGTAAAGCCCCGGTAACCAGGACAGTGCAGTGCTGGGGAAGGAACAGACAGCCAGTTTCATGGCACAGAATAGGGAGCCAGAAACAGATCCCATGAACAGAGTCAACTGCTCTTTGACGAAAGAGCAAAGGCAACACAGTGGAGCCAAGAAAGTCTCTTCAACAAAGGGCGCTGGAACACCTGGAAGTCCACATGCTAAACAAACAGGTGAGTCTAGACACAGACCTTATGCTTTCATACAGACTAACTCAAAATGGACTGTGGACCTAAACGTAACGTTCAGAACTACGGCTATCCTAGAAGGTGAAGGAGCAAGTGTGACTGACTTTCGGTTTGGCAGTGACTTTCTAGATACGACGTCAGAAGCACAGTGTGTGAAAGAAAAAGTTGGTAAACGGGACCTCATTAAAACTATAAACTTTAGCTCCATGAAAGATGCTGTTCAGAGAATGAAAAGACAGACCACAGACCGAGAGAAAACACAGTTGACAACGCAGGGGTTAATTCACGAATGATTTATAGTCCACATCCTCGGATTCAACCAACCACAGACTGTAGTATTGTGGTATTTACTGTTGAGAAATATCCGTGTGGAAGTGGGCCTGTGCAGTTCAAACCTGTAGGAAGTGGGCCTGTGCAGTTCAAACCTGTTCAAGGGTTACCTGTATTTGCAAAGCACGTGTGTGATAAAGGACTGGCACCCAAAATATGCAAAGAATTCTTAAAATCCAAAAGGAAGAAAACAGCCCAATTACAAAATGGGCAGAAGATTGAACAGACGCCTCACCAAGGAAGATAAACAGATGGCGAATAAGCATATGAGAAGGTGTTCCTACATCACCTGTCGTCAGGGAAAAGCAGATTAAAACAACAGTGAGATGCCACCGTACTCCTGTTAGAATGGACAAGATTGGGAGCGCGGGCGACACCGAATGCCCCCAAGCGCGCGGAGTAGCAGGCCTCGCCGTCGCTGGGGGGAGTGCAGCGCCGTGCAGCCGTCTTGGAAGACAGTGTGGTGGCTTCGTACAAAAGCAGACATGCCCTTACCGCGCAATGCGGTACTCGTGTTCCTTGGTATTTACTCAAGGGGTGTGAAAACTTAAGTCCACATAGAAACCTGTACACAGGTGTTTCTATCAGTTTTATTGATGAATGCCAAAACTTGGAAGCAACCAAGGCGTCCTTCAATAAGTGAGTGGATAAACTGTGATGCATCTAGACAGTGAAAAGAAGTGAGCTATCAGGCCATGAAAAGACATGGGGAACTGTAAATGCGTGTTATTAAGTGAAAGAAGCCGACATGAAGGCCCGACATAGTGTGTGGTTCCAACTATATGACAGTCTGGAGAAGGAAAGGCTACGGAGACAGTTGGGAGACGGGGAGGGAGGGGGGGAGTAGGTGGGGGGCAGACGAGTGTTTTGGGCAGTGAAACTACTGTGACGTAGGAATGGTGGCTACGTAATGTGTATTTGTCAAAACCTGTTGAATGTACAACCCAAGAGGTGAAGCCTAATGTGAACTGTGGACTTCAGTTAATAATAACGTAACAGTGTCCGATCATCACTTGTAACAAACGTCCCACACACTGCAGAACCCTGACACTCTGCTTTTTCTGTAAACCTTAAACTGCTCTAAAAATAATGTCTATTACTTCAAAACAAACAGAAACCAAGTGAGATGGACCTAGAGAAAGAGCTACTCCGGCAGTCAGGGTCTTGAGACAAGTGCGGATGGATTTGCCCTTTGTTCCGAGTCTGTCCAGTTTTCCTGGCACCCTGGGGACGTGAGGAGAGGACCACGCTGAGGCAGCAGGCGTGAATTCTGGCTCACCCCTGGCGCCGTGGGCACCCGTTCCAAGTGGGGCTTCGGCTGTGGGTGGTCAGGCCCTTCAGGCCTGTGTGGGCGGGGATCGTAGGTCTTTGGCGACTGCCAGTTACCATCTCCGTGGAAGTGGATCCACTTGACCAGAGAGGCGGGAATGAGAACGGCTGTCAGTCTTGTACTTCCTGGCCCACTGTGACGTCACTGTCAGGGTCCAGGGAGGAAGTGGAGGGGTTGCAATCACACAGTACAGGAAGCCCCCGGGGAGTGAGGTATGGGGTAGGGGACATACCTGAGCTGCTCTGCCATCACCCAGGCTGGCGCCGGCAGGAATGTTCCAGGCCCCCTGTGTGAGCGTGAGCTGGGAGACTCCAGCGGTGCTGCCCTTGAGCTGTGCAGGGCCCCCTGGGACGGGGCTTAGCAGGGAAGGAGGGATGGAACTTCGAATTTTAAATCGGTTTAAATGCCTTTCAATTTGAAGCCTCGATTGTTCCTTCTCTGTTCCTGTTGGAGAGCCAAGGATGTTTAGTATTCTCTCATTTCTGTGCTCTGCTAATTTTATTGTCTTTCCATATCTTCTTGCCATAAATATAACAGATTTTATTATGTATAAACCATTTTTAATATAGCCTCTCGTAAAAGCCAGAGGAATGAAGGGGATTATGCCTTGGCAGCCCTCAAAACGAACGCTTGCCCTTCCGTTTTTAAGCCTTTGGACCAGGCCGCCTTGGAGCCTTCCTGAAACAGCCCTCAGTGTGGGCCCTCGGAGGCGCTCCTGCTGTGTGCACCTTCCGGTGGCCATGGGGGACCTGGCAGCAGGAGCCATCACCTGCTTTCCCCTTCAGAAGCTCACGGTGCAGCAGGAGATGGGGCCCAACTGTATGAGCTTAGGTTTGGAAAAGCGTGGAGTCCGGGGAGGGGTGGTTCTCTCCGGGTCACCCTGTGGACCAAGGTCCTCCTTTCCCGGACATCCTGTCCACGCGCAGAGACTCACTTCTCCGTTGCAGGTGCCCCATGGCTGGGCTCGAGCGTCTCTCAGCTCTGTGCACTCTGTCGCCCACCCGTAGATGGGCTGACCTAGGGGAGGCCCCTCCCAAGTCAGGCTGGAAGAGAGGAAGGAGCTCTCGCTCGGAGCCACCTGGGTCTCTGTACATCTCGGCCCAGGACATGGGGTGCCCAGGAGGGGGCCCTGGAGGCTGCTGGCTCAGTGCAGCGGGGAGTCCCGGGCCTCCTCCACTGGAGGCGGGGAGGCGGGCTCTGAGGGCTGCGCGTGGTCTGGGGGGTGCCGTCCTCTGGGAGAGCTGCCCTGGAGGGGCCGTGTTGGAGCAGTTTCGTGATCTATTTAAATATCCCTCCATAAAGTATCTTATCATTAATTGTAAAATAGGTTTAAAAAAAAGTTTCCAGCGAGTTAATCTGGTCCTCCGAGATGGTGCTGCGTTTCACGCGCAAGTACCCCTCGTGGCACCTGCAGCCACCATGGCGCTCGGAGGCGCTTTGGTTTCCTCCCGTCCCCGCGGCTCTGTCTCCCCCCCACACACACACAGCTCATGCCCTCTCTGTGACGGCCCTGGACTCGGCAGGCAGAGGTGGGAGCCCACCTCCTCGAGTACCAGGAGGGAGAACGGGAGGCATCCAGGGCCCGGCCCCTGACGCACGTGGAGTGTGTGGGTGCCTGCCGCACCCCCCCCTCGGTGGGGGGTCAGGAGAGGGCCAGGCAGTGCCCGGGCAAGCCTGGCAGGATTAGACGCTGTGCCCGCACCCTGGTAGAGAGCCTGCATGCCCCGGGGCTCTCGCGCTAACTCGGGGGGCTGTCGTGGTACGGGGTGGGGGGTCGCTGTGGGGTGGCGCTGTCCTGTGCCCTGAAGCCCTGGGCTTGGCCTCCCGCAGTGAAGAGGCTTCTTCATTCCTTTGCGGTGCCCGGATGCTCTGGAGGTCGGGCCCGAGACGCGGGTGTGCTGTGAGTCCCCTGTGACCGCCCATCTGCCCCTCTGACCGCGGTGGCTGCAGACAGCACCCTGGGGGAGGCTGTCGGCCAGGCCCCTGCAGGCTTTCCAGGGACCACAGAACTCCATTTGTTTCTCCGATCGTGAGCCGCTCGTCCTGCCGTGTCTGCTGTGCTTGTCTCCTCTTGTCACGGGGTCGGGGGTGTCTGCCTAGTCGTCCCTGTGCAGATGGGACCTCTGGAGGTGCCGGGTGACCCTGCATGCTCTCTTCCCCGGGTGAGAGGAAACACCTAGGGTTTCATGTTCTAGAGTTTTGCTTACTTGACTCGAGCAAAGTTTTCCTCGGCATCCTCGTCATGGGCGGATAGCAGCAGGGGTGTTGCCAGACAGGAGTGACCGGTACCTCACGGAGCACTCTGGAAGCAGAGCACACGGTCCTGCGGACGGAACCCTGTACCTTTCTACACCTGTGGAAGCACAGCCCACATCCCAAGGTCAGACCTGGCCCTGCTCCTGCCGGGCCTTGTGTGTGCGTCTCCTCCGCCCTTTCCGCCTGGCAGGGCAGGGGCCCCGCCAGCTTGCTGCTTCTGAAGGGGTCCTGCCAGGCCTGCCGTGGAGATGCTGCCGTTCCGTCCCTGCGCTTTTGGCTCTCGAGCCGAGTTCCCTCTGGCTCTGGGCCTAGAAAGATCGTCAAAGCACTGCCTGCCCCAGATCTGTTTGGACCCCTGCGGGGCCTCTCCTATCTGTCTTCCTGGAGCAGGCGGGGGTGGGGTGAATGTGTTGCCTCCACTCTGGCCGGTGGGTCAGTGCCAGGCAGCACTTCCCCTCCCCCGTGATCCTAGACACCCTGGAGAAGAGGCCACGAGAAGGTGTTGTGCTGCCCCTCCACTGGCATCTGCTGGCTCCCTCCTGGCTTCCTGTGGACGCAGGTCCCTGGGGAAGGGGATCAATGGCGAGGGAGAGTGGGGTTTAGCAGCACTGGGGCCGAGCAGTCGCCTCCTTCTGGGGCGACGGTGGATGGCCCTCCTTCTCCCTGGCCAGGAGAGCCCGGTGGCCAGCGGGGACTGGGGTGAAGGGGGTGGTCCTGGAGGAGCCGGCCGAGGGCCCCAGCAGCTCCCCATGCTGCTCCTGGAGTTCAGGGGACACAGGGGCTTCAGTGCCAGGCAGGCAGCCCAGCTAGTAGCCCTGGGAGTTAGTTAATTGGAGTGACCGTGCTGGGACTTCGGTTGGCCACCGACCGACCCGTCGTGGCCGAGGCTCCAGGCCAAGCCCTCAGCCCTCTCTCTGATGGAGGTTAATTGTGTTCTGTTGTTTCCAGCAAGTCCCATATCAAACACGACCTGAGAGGCCTCCACGCCTGCTCTAAGGACTCTTGATTAAACGGCTGCCATTGGAGAGGCCATCCAGAGCCGCTCCTGACTGTCATTCTCTCGAAGTGGCTTCTTGGGCTTTGGTTGTGAGAGTCCTTTCCTGATGAGCGGCTTGTTCTACGCGAGCTGGGCTGCCTGGGTCCTGGCCTCTACCTGCCCGCCCCCCGCCCTGGGAGGGAGCAGGGCCGCATCGTAGACAGTAGCCTGGCACTTGGGGCTCGACAGCGGATGACTCTGCCAGTTTCCAAGCAGAGCCGTTTGGTGAGATGAGCCGGGCTCCCGGCTGCAGGAAGTGGTGGAGCCAGCTGAGGACAAATGCGGCTCAGTTACAGAAGCGGGACGTGATTAGTCTGGGATCAGAGAGCTATCAAGGATGTATGCAGACTGGAGCAAGCATCTGGCTTCCCGAAGAGCGAATTGATTTGGGAGCTTCGGCAGCTGCCCGAGCACTCGGGGGAGCAGCCTCTTCTCGGGTCCAAACCCGGTCTCAAATTTACTGTGAGTTTATTGAAGGAGGCTCAGCGCATTCTTGTATCTGATGAGTATGACTAAAAATGCATTTTATTTATTGAGTGCCTGTCGTGGGTCAGGAACTCAACAGGCACTGGCTGTAGTTATCACAAACGGTGCCGAGGGTGGGCCCGTTCTTAGTCTTCAGGTGGGAGTTAGAGAGTTGAAGCCGCACGGCCAGTGCAGGGCCGGTTCAGGGCAGTTCCAAGGCCGTCCGTTCCCCTCTGTCCTGCTGTCTTGACCGGTGCTCCCAGGGCCAGCGTGTCCTCGAGGGCAGTGGGGCTTGTGGGGACCCAGCACCCTTCAGACTTTGCTGCCCCCACTGGGCCTTTTTCTCGGCCCAGCTCCTTGGGAGCTTGGCCCCGAGAGCCACAGTGACTGGCCTGTTGTCCAGGCCTCTCCCCAGAGTGCAGCGGGTGTGGCTGCAGGGCTCCTCTCCCCCGCCGTCCCTGTCCTCCTGCCCTCAGCAGAGCCCCTCCCCCAGCAGAGCCCCTCCCCCACAGCTCCGGCGGGGCTGGCTCCTGGACACCTCTGTCCTCGCCCGCCGTCCCGGCCTGTGCGGCCCACCGGCGCTGCCGCCTTCTCCCTCTCCTGGAGGGGAGGGTCCGTGAAAGGCGTCTGGTGTCACCTTCCGTTCTCACCGCGCTCGGGGTTAATTCCAGAGTCCTGACCGACGGGCCAGGCCTGCCCCTGCTGGCCTCTCTGTGCAGGTTTCTGGGCCCCTGGTAGCTGAACTAGGTGCCCCCGCCGTGCTCCCAGGGCTCCCCCTGTGTGACCTGCGACACCTTCAGGAACCACCTGTTGCCCATGTTGCTGTCCCACCGCGTCCACATTGTGGGCATGGAGGGGGCAGGGCACGCCTTCTCCTTGGTGTCCCCCCTCCCCCCCCACAGCCACGCAGAGCACGTGTCTGCTGCAGCAGTGGCCCCGTGGCCCCCGCTGGACAGGGGGTTACCGGTGGCACAGGTGTTAATGCCTTCCCCAAGGGAGGGAACGTTGGGGGAGCCCCTGGAGCAGGGGTTCAGGAGTCCTGGCCGCCCTCCTGTGCTCTTCCCTGGAAACACAGCCCTCGGGCCAGCCTTTGTGAGGCCCACGTCATTACTCACATGGGCCACTCTACTACAGAGCCTTCATTTTAATTCAGTGTTCCTTTGAAATGCCCTGTTAGGCACACAGTGACACAGTTCGTCAGCCTGTTTGCCCGGCAGTGTGAAGCAGGGGTTGTTTGTCTTGAGGTCTGTGGTTTCTAGTGAAGCCCCCCCGAAGGCGGGCAGTGTGGTTGCCGTCCCGCCTGGCAGCGCACGCCGACGGCTGCGTGGGGCTGAGGAGGTGCTGGGCACTGTCGCTCGCGGCGCCACCACTTCCCCGCAGAAGTAACTTGCTTAACCCTGCGTGTTTAAAAGCTGTGAATGGCAGTCGCAGGTGGGCCTCGGGAGCTGTCCTGGGCCTTCTCACGCCTGGGTTTTCAGAGTGGAGCTGCGCCTGGCGTGGCCTCGCACTCGGCGCCTCGAAGGGTCCACACGCACCGAGGTGGTCAGGACTGTTTCACGTTGCCGCTCACCCCATCCCTTGCCCTGTTCCTGACCCAGCCTTGGGCAGGAGCGGGCACTCCTACTGTCCCAGGACCCTCCAGGGTCCCCGAGCGTGTGCTCCGAGGGGTGGGGCTTCCTGCCCCATCCTGTGGGTCTGTGACTGCCTGAGTTGTCATGTATTCAGAAGTGAAATTCGAAACTGCCCGTTTGGGGTCCAGTCTTTTAAATTTTGGATCAGTGAACTGGGAGCCTCTGTGAGGAGCTTTGGGTCAGCGGGCCACCCTTTAAGCCCTTTCTCACGTCCACTCTTACTTTAATCATCTCGCTACATCTCTACAGCTCCAGGGGCCCGTGTGGAGGGTGCTGACCCCACCTCACGGGGGAGGAGCCGGTGAGGGATTTGGCAGCGGGCCACGCGGAAGTGGCCGTGGGACTGCCTGGTCTCCTGTGCCCCGTCAGCGCCCCCGCCACCCTGGGCAGGAGATGCACTTTGTAGGAAGTAGCTCCGGAGCGTCGTTCCCTTCTTAGGGGACTGACTGACAGCCATGGACTCCTCTCACCTGCGGAACCACAGACGTCAGCAGGGAGGGGACAGCGGGCTGCGTGCTAATTGGCCTCTTCTCAGAAGCTGAGTGCTGGGCTGCTTTTAAATAGATGCTCTGAGCTGACTTTTCAGGTAGGCTGTTGTACTGAGATATTAAGGCTGGCTAAATGTCAGGACTGTCTCTTGATATTATCTCCTTAGTTTATTTTAAGAGCCGCCAGTAAGAGACCCCGGGAGACCATCGGGTAGAAACCAAGGCAGGAACTCAAACTGGTGTTATGACAGCGTCTACGGGTCTCGTATCGCTCACTGCCTGGGCTTCTGAGGAAGCCTCTCTTCCATCTGGGTAAGAAGGCCAGCAGTGAATCGTCATCTCCTGTGCGGAAACACTCAGAACCCTCCAACTATCTCCTCACCAGTTAGGAACCACTTACCTTGGAGGAGGTTTGTCAGCCGCTGACTTAGCCAGACCTGTCCCCGGCTCACTTGGACGGGTGAGAAGTCATGAATATGCAGAGGATACCTTAAAACTCTGTGTCACAAATCTTGTCCTGAAAATACAGGGGATCTCAGCTGCCTTGGGGAAGGCACCGTCACCAGCTGGACCCCTGGTGCCGGGGGATGGGTGGCCCCAGGCATGGCCTTGGCTAACAGGGCCCGGCCAGGACCGTGGTTGGGTGTCACCCTGTCCCCCAGGCCTCTGCCCTGCTGGGCCCCTGCCTGTGTCCAGGCCTCCTGCAGCGTCTGTGTCCGGGGCAGCATGACACCTTGCTGCTGGCTCCCGGTGGTGAGTGTCTGTGCTTCCAGCTCGGAGAAGGTGGCCAGGCTGGCTGCAGGCTGCAGCCTGAGGCCTCCTGGCTCTCAAAGCCAGAGCCGGCTGCTTCTGCCCCTGAGTCACAAAGCACAGCTCTTGGCTGTCTGGTCCATCTGAACCTTAATGGAGGGCCAGGCGGGGGCACTGGCTTTCTTGAAGTAACTTAAAAGCTTTTGCCAGAGACACAGAGGGTGCCGACTGTTGGTAGCTTTATTTACTCATCTCTGGGCGTGAGTGGTAAACAGCTTTGCTTCTTGGCTCAGCGGGAACAGATTGGGAGCCTTTGCCTGATTGACACCTTACCTGCAGGGATGCACGCTAGAGGAAACCTGTCGATTTGGCACCTCCTGCCAGACCCGCTCTGAAATGGGCTTAATTGCCTCCAGACCAGCTTTCTAGCACCAAGTGTTCCCATAAATCGTTGCTTGGAAATGTCGCTCAGCTCAGGCTGCTCCTCCCCTGGGATTGAAGTCTCTCCCCAGTGTGTGTCCTTGAAGGAGCCAGGCTCCTGCCGGCCAGGCTTCATCTCTGGCCCAGAAAACTCCCAGGACTGCCAGGTACGTTAGGTGGCTCTTTCCTGGTTGCAGGAAAAGGAAGCCCGACTGTAACCGACTCGGTAAACACAGAGGATGGCGCCTCTGCTAGTGGCTGGGAAATTGGTATTGGCCTCAGTCACAGAACCAGGGGTGCCTCTGCACTGTGGTGTCCCCCCACACCAGCCGCCCCCATTTCACTTGCCACCAGACTTTTCCTGCGCTGGCCAGTTGGCTGCAGGTGTCCCGGAGCCTCTGTGCGGCCTGTCACTGCACTTCATGGTGCCCCCAAGCTGGCGCCGTCTCGTGCTTCCCTGGGGCCAGTTTCCACGCACAGGGATGACGTGTCCTGGCCATCCGCCCCGTTTTCTGTGCTTGCCCTATGGCCAGGGCGTGATGGACACTCAGTCCCACAAGAGCTGGAGGGAATGACGAAGGACCAGTTCCCCATCAGAGAGGAGAGCTGGAGACAGGTGCTGTACGGTGACCTTCTACTGTGTCAGCCTTTTGCTTGACGGGTGCAGGTTTGGAGGCTGCATAGCTGAGTGTAAGTCCTGTCCTGCCCCGTCCTTTACCAACTGTGGCTGCCAGTGATTTACGGTGTCTTCATCTGGGCAAGTGGGACTTACGATGCCCGTCCTGACCAGCCAGGCCGCCTCCGGAGGCTCCAGGACGGGTTCTGCTCTCCATCCGCTGGGGCCGCGCCTTCTCCGTCAGGAGCTGGCCGCCTGCAGCTGTCTGTTGGCCCTCAGCTGGCTGAGTGGCATGAGGCACTGCCTGGTTTGCCGTTTCAGGACGCAGTGAGGAGACAGTAAGTGGCAATTCTCAAATAGCTGGAAACATTGCTTACTGTTTCGAGTATAAGATACGGGGAGGTTGTATGTGGAGACTTTGCATTATTGCCCACGTGTCCGCCTCTGTAACCTGCACCCCATCAGGATTTAGCACTTTCCCAGCCCCTGAGGGTTCCTTGTGCCCCAGGCGTCGGCCACGTGCAGAGAGAACCCTGGCTCTGCCTTCTCTGGGTGGTTACTCTTCTGCGGGTGAGGCCGACCGAGACCGCCGCTGTGTTTGGGCTCAGCTGGGACGTCATCCTGCCAGCCCGGAGGCGGGAGGGACACGAGTGTCTCCCAAAGTCACACGAGGCCCGGTCCCTCTGAAGCCCCCAGCTTCTGTGGCACTAAGTCCCTGTGGCACTAGCCAGTGCCCAGCAGTTGGCTTGATGCTGGGGATACAGCAGGCGGGTCCCTGACTTCCTGGAGCTCATGGGCCGACGAGGGAGGCAAAACGGAAACAGCGGTCACGCTGCCCCCTCTGCCCCTGGAGGCTCACGTGGGTCCTCGGGGCTCTGGCACCGACACCTCCTACAGGCCACACTCCAGGACTGCCCTGACCTGGCAGCAGCGTCAACCAAGTTGCCCTCGGAGCTGCTTATTCTGAGAGGCAGGAAGATACCTGGATGTGCTGAGGAGCTTCCTGCACAGCTGGGCCATGGTGCCAGCTCCATGTGCAGGGCGAGGGCTCCTCGGCGCTGCCGGGCTGAGCAGCCTGGAGGCTGTTGAAAGCCCCCTGTGAGACCGCCACCCTCCCTTAGGGCCACCGGGGAGGCTGAGGGGCAGTGAGCTGCCTGCGGCTCCTTCGCCCACCGGGGGCTGACCTTCCTTGCTGGTCCCAGCGCCGGCACTTCATGGGAACACAGAGGTTGCTGTTGCATCTGTGGGGCGCAAACTGGCCACGAGATCTCAGAGCTGGAAAGGCCTTTAGAGCTGTGTGGTTCTGGCCCTGTGGATGCCGTGACGTGGCCCCTGACCTCCAGGGCCTGCCGTCTGGAGTGGCCCACTCGGCCTGGAGAGGACGCTCCTCACAGGAGCCCCGTGGTCACCACGGTCTAGTCTCCTCGTGAAGCCCCCTGGTGCTGGAATGTGCACCCGTCCCAGTCCCTGGTTGTGTAGCTGCACGTTTCCGTGAGCGTGTCCCGATGGGGCGCCACTTCGCGGCCATCCCCGCTGGACCGTCCGCCCCACAAGGAGGCCGTGGGTTCTGTGGGCTGAGCCCCCACCCGTGGTCTCTGTGTCGGGCGCCCACCAGGGGGTCTCTGTCTGCTCTCTGGCCCTGGGGGCGTCGGTGCCCCGTGTGCTGTGGCTTTGAGGCCTCCTTCTCCTCCTTTGCTCCTCCCCCATCCTCGCCTTTCCTAGCATGTGCTCCTGTTTACAAATCTCTCTTGGAATGAGGCACCAAAATAATTATAATGTTTTACGTTTAAAAAAAGGCCTTCGCTTTGTGTGTTGGGGAAACAAAGCAACGGAAGACACAGCTCCCAGCGTTGAAGCGGCTTCTCAGAACTATTCTTGTCAGCGGCTCAGAAAGCTGGGCTGGGGAGGGGGCAGGCTCCCGCCTCTCAGAGGAGGACTTCGGCTTGGCGTCCGAGAGCCCTGCCTGCACTGCCCACGTCTCCTGGGCCTGCTGACAGGCTTCGGCTGGGACTGGGGTGGGGGGCTACCCCGGGAGTCTGACTTTATTTCACCCAGGAGGAAGCTGTGGAGGGTTTTAAAGCCGGGGTTGGGGTGTATCGTGATCAGAACTCTTCTTTATTACGAGGCGTTATTTGGTGTGACCTACAGGGCGGATCGTTGGCGTGGCAGCAGTGGGGACCAGACGGGCTGGAAGGAAGTAGTTTAGGGCGTCTGGTGACAGGCCCGTGGTGCTGGGGACGGGCTGGTGGCGGCAGCCACTGGGGGCAGGCGGCGGGGGGCTCTTGTATGTCTGGCTTTTGAACCTGCGTAGCTGGAGGTGCCTTTAATCCAGAGAATGTGGGAGGAGGGACAGGATTGCCCAACGGCTTGGGCTTAATTTTGCTGCGTGGAAAGTTAAGGAGCCTCTGGGACCTCCTGGAGAGAGCCCACTGGGCATAGGACGATCAGGGCTGGCATCAGACTGTGGGGTGAAGAGCAGTTTGAGGTTCCTCTCCCTGGGATGTTGACGGTGATGCCTGGGGGTGGTACCGGCAGGAGACGCGGAGAGCAGAGGGGCGCTTTGGGCAGTGCCTGGGGACATTCTCTTTTTGGGAGATGAGGGTCCCGGGGCAGCCCCGACAGGGCCCAGGGTCGTGAGGCAGAGCCCCTTCAGGTGGCATCTTCCAGCTCGGTCCCAGTTAAAGTGGGCGTGTGCTGTGACAGCCCTGCCTGGAGCACCCAGGGGGGCATTTGTCAGGAGCGGTGGGCAAATTCAGGTGGGCCCGGAATTGTCTCATCTCAAGGAACCAGAGAGGGAGGGAGGGAGGGAGGGCCCTTGTTTGGGGCCCTTGTTTTGATTCTTCAAATAGGGGAAGAGTGGAGAGGGGAGGAGGGAGTTTTGCACAGGGGAGTTGTCGGGGCAGGCAGAACACGACAGCAGCAGGACAGGCACTGTTGGCGTGGACCCTGCCTTTGCAGAAGCGCTGCCTGGCGGAGAGCCCCCTCCAGCCCCTCGGGCATGGGGCTCTTCCTCGCTGACCTCTGAGCTGTGCCCGAGTTCGTAGGGCGGCCTATCGTGCTGGCGGCGTTTCCCAGTGGCGGGTCGCTAAAGTGAGCCTGCGAGGAGCCTGGAGTCTCCGCCAAGGACTTTCAGCCCTGGTCTGCACAGAGGGTAGCACAGAGGACAGAGAAAGAGGTGGAACATGCATGAAAGAGAAGCTCTCGCTGCTAAAAATAAGCTGCAGTCCACACAGCAGCAGAACGCTAGACGGTGCGTCTGTGGCCTGCCTTTAACCTGTGAAGTCCACCGTCGACTTGGAGGGGCAGTGCAGCCAGTGACAGCGCTGCGTGCAGAACGCAAGCTGTCAACAGAGCCTGCCTCCCAGGGTCCGCCAGGGCCACCAAAGACGGGGGCTGTGCCGGCAGGAGTGACCGGATGTACTTCCAGAACCACCAGCCCAGACCTTCTGAGGGAAGGGGGCGTCGGAGCAGGGCTGAGGGGAAATTCCTGCTGGGTCCTGGCTCCGGGTTCCAGGAAGCCTGCACTTGGAGGCCTGTTGCCAGCGACCGTTTCTGTGGTGCTGGTTTGGGAGAGAATCGCATCGTAGAGCATTGAGAGGTGGGCCTCCAGACCCCGACCCCAAGTCCACCTGGCAGTGTTCGTGCCCCGTTAACATACAGCCTGTGTGTGTGCACGCCCTGGGCCCCCGTGACTCTCCCATACGTGTGTGTTTGGGGCTGATAGTCCGCTTGTGCACAGCGAGAGGGGGACAGAGGGCGGGCCTCCGCTGCACGCAGGTCAGACCAGTGCTCTGTGAGCAGGGTGCAGGCCAGCTGTGGGGAGGGGCTGCAGAGTGGAGGCTGGCTCTGTCCCCTGGGGCCGGGGGTCTGGGAGTGGCAGGCTCTCTGAAGGGGGTGTGGGCCAGGAGCCCAGAAAGAGGGCAGAAAGAGGTCCAGAGCCACTCGGTGCCCCGGGGTCGAGGGGTATGGTCATCTCCTTGGAGCTGCCCCCAAGGGGCACTGGGAAATAAGTGAGGGGGGGCGGCGCTTGCGGGGCCATTGCTCTGCGTGGGGCAGGACCTGGGGTGCTGAACATCCTGCAGTTTGGGGGATGCTTGTGCATAGAAATGGATGATTTTTGTCCCGAAGGCCAGGGCGCCCCGGGGAGAAAGAGGCCCTGGCACGTGCTTTCCCACCCCGGCAGCTGCCGGCCTGCTGCGTTGTGGCTCTGGGCTGGCGTGTTGCCTGCGCTGTGCTCAGCTCGCTGCCTGTGGTTAGCACGAGGGTTCACCTGGATTGCGGAAGCTGCGTGAGGTGGGGGCCCCCAGGGAGCCGTGCTGAGGCAACAGCAGCTCCCCCAGCCCCTCAGCCCCCAGGAGTGTACAGTTTCTCCAGAAGGAGCGGCTCTGCTGAGACGGTGGCCGCTGGGGGAGCCTGAGGAGTTGACTCGGGGCGTCTCTCACCCGGCCACGTGCTTGTCCCCTGCTGGCCTGGGGCTTCCCGGGGACGGGCTTCCTCCTGAGGTGCTGCCCGCACTGCTCCAGGCCTGAGTGCTTCTTGTGCCCCTTCTTCCTAGAGAAACCTTCTGAGTACCAGCACTTCCTCGGCACCTGTGCCGTCCTCTCTGCCAGAGGCGGGTATGCTGGTAAACTTGATGCATGGACACTGTGCTCACCTGTGGTCAGGATCCTCTCCTCTGGGCGGGGCCCCGGCTGGTCAGCTCCATACGGTGGCAACACACCTGCCTTCCTGATTAAGGCCCTCTTCCTCGTTCTGGAGCGTGGGATTCCTCCTCTGTGTGAAGTTGTGGCTCCGTCCTGCCTTCTCCTTGGTCCCCTCTGACTTTCGCTGACCCCCGCCACGCCCAGCTGCCAACACCAGCGTGGCGCGTGGCCTGGCCCTGCTTCTCCCCTGTGCCCACACGTGCACAGGCCCCGCCCTCTCTGGCTCCCCCCACCCCTGCCCCCCCACCCCCTTCCTGCCGGTGAGCACCTGCGCCTGCTCGGCTGAGACACGCACCCTCCCGGCCACGTCCTCGCTTGGGGGGGTGGGGCTCTTTGGGTCTGATTTCGGAGACGTTTGTCGCAGTCCTGCGCCTCCTCCGTGTGGCGTGTCTCGGGTGCTTCAGGAGCACGAAGGCGAGTCAGGCTCGGGTCTTGCCCCTCCTGCGGCGTTCGATTCACATGCAGCCACCTGCTCACTTGGTCATCCGGCCCCTCTTCTCGCCCAGCCCGTGAGCGTGGCGGTGCCGGGAAGGAGCCGTGAGAGGCAGGGCCGCCCAGAGGTCACGGCAAGTCGGGGTGCGTGCCCTGTGGCCTGTTACGTGGTGGCCGGGCTCTCACACCACAGGGGGGAAATGCAGGAACACTGGGGATCCTGGTCGGGGGGTGGGGCCAGGATTTGATTGCAGAAGCCGCCGCCCGCCTCTGCGAGGCCACGCCTCCGTCTTCAGGGGACGGCGGAGAGGCCTGCGCTTGCGGGGGGAGCATCCAGCTCCAGCCCAGCCCCTGAAGGGGCTCCTCCTCGTCAGGGCTGGCGTGTCTCCCTCTCAGAACGCGCCGTGTGGATGTCATCTGCGGTGCCGCCTGACTGCCCTCCCGGGTGGGGTCATCGTGGCTCCTCTCGGGTGAGGTGGGGTACGCACCTGACATCTCCGTGCGGTCCGGCAGGGCTGGGATGCGGAGGGGAGGACAGAGCAGAAACGCCCGAGGTGCTGCCACCCCGGCTGTTTGGAATCCGCAGCCCGGGGGGGGGGGGTCCCTAGTGCCTTGCTCCCGGCTGCTGCTGTGGGTCTGAGCTCGTGCTTCAGTGCAGCACTGCCGCCCTGGGGGCAGAGTCTTCTAGAAGGTCCTTCTGAACAGTGCAGTAGTGTTCTCCTGAAAGCCCTGTCGGGACTGTAAGCTCCGTGCCACCCGTTGGCCTCGTAAGGCAGGTCAGCAACCCAAAGGACCAGGCTTTGTGGCACAGATGGTCTCTGTCGTAAACACCCAGCTCTGCCGCAGCCGGTTCTCACCTACCTGGCTGTGCTCCAGGGAAACCCGACTGACGGAAACGGGCTGCAGACCAGATTTGTCCTGCAAGCTGTCGTTTTCTGGTCCTTGTTAAAAAGGAAGAAACACCCCACCATCTAGATGGTGGAAGTGCCCATCTTCAAGGCGTGTCTGTCTGTCAGGTGAGGGCCATTCAGCCTCTGCTGTGGGGAAGGCAGCCCCGTGAGGGGGGCGACGGAGGCGACTGGCTCTTCCCAGGGAGGGGCCTGGGCCTGCGCTTCTTGTGCTCCTGGTGAGCAGAGCGCGCCCCAGCCTTGACCGTGCGGGAGGATAGGAGCCGGGCCCGGGTTGGGAAGGTTCCCAGGGTCTCTGTCCTGAGGACACGTAAGCATGCCCTTAGGGATGGCACTGCCGTTGGGCCAGTCATCCTACATGTTCTTTTATATTTTTTTAAATGTTTGGCTGCATTGGATCTTCCTTGCAGCACACGGGCTTTCTGTAGTTGCTGCGAGCAGGGGCTACCCTTCATTGTGGTGCGCGGGCTTCTCATTGCGGTGGCTTCTCTTGTTGCAGAGCACAGGCTCTGGGTGCACAGGCTTCAGTAGTTGTGGCACGCGGGCTTAGTTGCTCCGCGGCATGTGGGATCTTCCCGGACCAGGGCTCGAACCCGTGTCCCCTGCACTGGCAGGCGGACTCCTAAGCACTGCGCCACCTTTTATTTTGAAGTAATATCAGACTGACAGGAAGGTCTCAGAAATAGTGTGCAGCGCTCAGGTGCACTCTCCCCGCAGCGCCCCCTAACTCAGCATCCTGCACAGCTGCAGTGCAGTTACCAGGAACTAGACAGTGTGGCGGGACAGCCGTGTTCACTTCAGACTTCATTTGCATTTTGCCGATTTCCCACGCCAGGATCCCACGTTGCGCGTTGGCTCGCCCCATCTCCCTCCTTGGTTTCTAACGTCTGGGATGGCGTGTCATCTCCTGGTTCTTTCCCGACCTTGAGTCTTCTGAAGAGCACTGGCCAGGGGTTTTGTAGAATGTCCCGAGATTGGGGTGTGTGTGATTTTTCATCACCATTAGGTTGAGGTGTGAAAACCGCAGAAGTGATGCTGTGACTTCTCAAGGCATCGCGTGGGGGTACGTGGCGTTGGCGTTTTCTTGATCGCTCGCTCCTCCAGTGCAAGGCTGGGTGTTCCCCTCGTGATTAAGAAATACCTTGGGGCACATCCTGAGACTGTGCAAACACCCCGTTTCCTCCCAAACTTGCACCCACTAATTTGAAGCTTTCATTGGAGGATGTTGCCTGCAGCATGTATTACCGCAGTGTTACGGTGGTGGTTTTCCAGTGCCTTTGTTTCTTCTACATTTGTTGATTGGGCTTCTCAGAGGAGGACTTTTTCCTTCTCCCCATTTATTTACTTGGTTGGTTGTTTATATTGGTGTGGACTTGTGTACTGATTTGAGCTTCGGCCTTTGGGAGCTCTTTCGAACGGGCTCGTGTGCCCGTTTGATTTGCTGCTGTTTCTGAGCCTTTCCTTTCTTTCTGGCACTGCACGGTGCTCTGAAGTGGTGTCTTCCCTGCCCCTTTCACTTTTCCAGGGAGCCCTGCTTCCCGCTGGGACCGTTCTAACCTCCTCGTGTGTCATCTTTTTCTTTGATATTGAGAAACCTGGCTGTCATTCCACACCCGCTCTTTACTTGTTCAGCCTAGTGCGTACACATGGTCTCTGTAGAGCCGCTAGCCCGTGGCTGTGATGAGCGCGGGTGTGGCATTTGTCCGCAGCCCCAGTCAGGACGCTGCCTCCCAGGGCCTGCCCCCGTCTCCCCGCCCCTCGCTGTTCTCTGGCTCATTTCAGGACGGCGGGCTCTTCTTGCCAGTTCTCCCAGTTCTGGTCGGTTTTCGGTAACCGGGCGCGGGAGCCCTCACCTGGGAGTTGTGCGTCCCACCCCCCGCCGAGCCCCGAGCCCCGGAAGCCACTGCAGTGATCTCTGCCCCTCTGGTTCTGCCTCTTCCGGATGCTGTGTAAATGGAGTCACACGGTGTGTGGGCTTCCGGGTCTGCTTCTTCGCTTACCCAGCACGTTTGAGGCCCCTGCGCGCTGTCGCGTGAAGCAGAGCTGGCTGCTGTTTGTGGGCCAGTAGAATTCCATCACGTGGCCCTTGTCGGTGGAAGGCCATCTGAGTTCGTTTTGGGTGGAACAGAATAAAGCTGCTAAAGACGTTGGCTTTGTGTGGACAGACAGAAGTTTTCGCTCTGTTGACTGGGTACCTGGGAGCGGGGTGGCTGGGTCATAACGGCGCTCGGCTTCCTGAGAGGCTGCTGAGCTGTTTCCCGAGGGGACGTGCACTTTGGTGTTTGCAAGCGCCTTGCAGCCGGTCACCGCGGCCTCGCTCCAGCTCTTGGCAGGTCTTTGGTCTTGGCCGATCCGATCGGGGTGAGGGGGGTGCAGGTGGCGACCTCCTGGCCGCACCCCGTCAGATGCTTACCCCCCACCCCACCCCGCCACCCTGCACGTCCCCTCCCAAGCCCGCCGGAAACGCTTCCTGTCTGCATTTTCCTGTTCCTCTGATGAGAAACTCTTGGTGGAGTCTAGCCTTCCGGACAGCGACTTAAGTAGAGCCTCTTTCCTCCCTCTGATTTCCCATAATCAAATTTCAGCCGCTTGGTTTTGTGTCCTTTAATGGGCCGAGAAGGCCGCAAGGTCATTTCTCTTTCTTCCCTCCCTCAGCCTGCTTTTTCTTTTATCTCAGTTCTCTTATGACTGGAGGGAAACGCTGCACCCCATTCGTCGGGGTTGCTGCTCCTTGACGAGGGCACCAATCCCTGAGGGTCATGGTCGTGAAGGCTCCTCGTTCCACAGGTCAACGGCTGAGACTGGGAACGCGCAGCACGAGGAGGACGGGCGGCGTGGGGTCTGGCACCTGCCGGTCTTGGCCGGGCTCTCCCTGCAACTGGCTGTGCCGGCCCGTGGGCGAGAGATGAGCCTGCCCATCCCGCCCGCGTCTCCAGGGGGCTCCCCTCCCCTGCAGGCCGCTGTGCAAGGCCGAGAGCGCGTTGGAGCCCCTCCCTGTTTGTGTTTCGTCCCTGCCCTCTCGGTTTTCACTTACGTTTCCTCCAAGGATGCAGCCTTTACGTGCCCCGTGGCCTTCACATCGAGACTCTTCTCAGCTTCTTACGTCTCACTGTTTCCTGATGCATTTTTCGCCCCTTCAGTTATACTCAGTACACGAGAGAATGGGGAGAGAGAAAAGAAACTGGAGGACTCCGAGCTTTGTTTGGGTAAGAAGTGTTTCTTGTTCTGCTGGGGACTGTTGTGAAGTGCGCGGGTGTGTATCCTGGAGTCTTTGCGTGGGCGGGCGTGGAGGCAGGTGGTGAGTATTGATACAGGGACTGTGCTTACTTAAACCCATGGAAGAACCCAAAGCGTCTTAATAGTCTGAAACAATGGATCCTTCAGCAAGATAAATTTTATTTGGGACAGAAGGGAAACACTGGAGACAAAAAACCACTGCCTTTGTTGAGGGTGGAGAAGAGGCGTTTCGTCTGCTGAGGGGATGACTAACCCTTGGGGATATGCACCAGAGTCAGTGAAATTTAGCGTGGATCACCGCCGAGTCGTGATAGCAGAAGTAAAGTCTTTCTTGGACTGTATTAACACAAGTAGCAGGTCACACAAAAGGAGGTGATACCACTGCTGACTCTGACTCACAGTGCCCTGTGTGGTCTGCCTGACACCTCTGACGAGGGACCTCGGGACGTGGACCGTGGGAACGGGGACGACTCAGTCGTCGTAGGCCTGTCACTTAACTTGCAGTCTGGCCGCCGGAATGGGTTCTAAGAATATTTCAAGCACTGTTTTCAGGGGATGGGGGAGGGTAGGCATTGGACTTGGATAAACCGTGCACAGTCGGCGAGTGGAAGCCTTCGATGAAAGGCTTTGGTTTGACATACAGAAATTCGCGTCACCTTTAAGAGGCCAGAACGGACTCTTGGCCTGGAAAGGTGTGGCCTCGTGACTCTCTCTGCCCTTCCATCCCTGGGCTGAGCTGAGCTCCTGGTCAGCCCCTTGGTCATGGCCCTGACCCCGTACCGTGAAACAGAAGGGTGATTATTGTTGCTAACTACAGGACTTCTTGTGTGTGTTCAGAAGGGACCCAAATGGATTCAAAGGAGTAATTAGTGTATCCGCTAAGATATGAGTCTTAATTCCTAAATTACGTATTTAGCAGATGGCCCAAAATAGCACTTGTAATGGCAACATTCAATTAGTGAGTTTAAAAAAATGTATATTATTGCAACATGCTCCATGGGTTTTATTTAGAGGTTTCTAAATATAGCGCCATAAAAACATGGAAGTGTTTCCAACTATTTAGACCCACACTGCCACAGTGAGCTCTGTCTGAACTTCCCATAGTAACCAGGAGGGTGAGAGTGGGGCAGACTTGATTGGCTCCTGGGTGTAGGGACAGCAAGAGAAGCGGCTGAGGCCTTCGGGCTGTCCCCGGGGCCTGTCGTACCCACGCCCGCCAAGCTAGGGAGTTCCGGGACGCTCAGCCCCGGGGAGCCCCGTTTCTGAGTGTCCTTGCTGGGCTTGGGGCTGAATTCATGCTTTATTCCCGTCGTGTGCTCATAAAATCACTTTCTATGCCTGATTCTGGGTCTGCCCCCAGTGGCCTGATGGGCAGCTTGGCTTAGGTATTGTCCACGTGGGCAGAGAGGGAGACAGAGGCGTGGGGAGGTTGCCCATGTGTCTGTCATCTGAGGGCCAGTTCAGGAGCAGAGCTGGCCCCCTACTTCCGTGTGTTCCCTCAAGGTAGCGTGCATGGCAGTGGGGGCCCTAGAGGCAGGCCTGACCCCGTGGGACCCAGGGTGGTCGAGGGGTGGGAGTGGGGAGGGGGCACCTGCCTGACAGACACACACATACACACACACACACACACACACACGCACACACGCGCACACACACACACACACGCACACACGCGCACACACACACACACACACACAGTTGAAGGAGGAACTGGATTTGATTGAGCTGCCTTCCTGGAGACCCCGCGGACCACGTCTGGCCGCCGCTTCTGTGTGAGCCTTCACCGAGGGAGGAAGCACTGAGGCTAAGCATTTGCCCTTGGGGCTGCCTTCTTAGTCTCCACTCTGCAAAGAAAACAGTTTCTCAGCAGCTCAGGAGGAGGGGGCAAGAGCGGCCGCACCCCCAACCCCTGGGCCCCGGAGCAAGCAGGCCTTCCCGTCAGTGGTCAGGCGTAGCCAGGCGGGTTCAGACCCTCCGGGGCTCTGTATGTTTCCGCAAAGAGCTTTTTAGACCTAAACACAGATGTTCATTTGAAATGAAAAATCAATTTAAGCGGAACCAGCCTTTGAAAGTTAATGCCTTACAGCAAGGGAAACAAAGGGAGGAAAACAGTGTGTTGTAAATTTCACTTAAATAACTTTTTATTTTAAATAAAGTTTTAAACTAAAAAAGTGTCATTTTGAAAGCTGCTCATCTTCCTCTGTGTCCTCCGAGGGAACATCTGTGCTGATTCTGATGCGATGAATGCCATGAATTGAACCGAAGCCGCTGGAGTGCTCCTTTCTCCATAATTGCACCTCGCTCATTCCTGAGACACAATGCAGGCATGAAAGGCCAATTAAGCCTCTGTGTTAATGAGACGCGCCTGAATAGTGGGTTACTGCGGACACAAACCCCACCGGAAGTGGTGTGATACAACCCCCGGTTTGTTCTGTTCTAATAGGAATGTTATACATGATGAAAATGCCCAGCGTTCTCTTTTATTTTAAAATGACCCATTTTGGGGTTTTTCGGTCAGCAAGTTTTGAAATAGTTTTTTCTGAGCACCTGGTTGGGCGCTTGTCCCCTCTGGGCTGAATCCGAGCCCGGCCTTGGCCTAGAGGTCTCGTGGTCCCAGTCTGTTATGACACTGTGGGAAGGTCACCCACAGCCCTGCGTTAACTCCAAAAAGAGGTTAAAGTGAGGCTCTTTCTCTTTAGTTTTGACTGAGGTCCTACAGGCTGCAGACAAGTGTTTCCACCTTCTAAACGAGGTGGCAGAGCGCCGGGCGGGCCTTGCTCAGTGTGCGCCAGTGTCAGCACAGAGGGCTGGGGCCGAGGAGGGAGAGGAAGGGGTTCTCAGGAGGAGGGTCGTGTGCTGTGCACCTGCCCCCCCACCCCAGCTTCCCTGACAGAGGAACAGCGGGTTTCATCCTTAGCGCTTACACTAGGTCGGAGCAGGGCCTCAGGAGGCACGCAGAGCGCTTGGCAGGTGATCCCCAGGGGCGTGCGTTTGTGAGGGTTGAAGACAGGTGTGTGAAGATGAGCGTGTCGGCCAGAGGAGTGGGGGCGGCCGAGGGGGGAGGGCAGGGGGACATGTTTTTCCCTGGGAACCAGTTGTAGCCCCCGTAGAGGGGAGGCTCGGGGCTGTCTTGCGTTCCACCCTGGGACGCTGATCTGGCTGGGAAGTGAGCTGCCGGCCATCGTGGAGCTAAGGGCAGGGCCCCCTACGCTGGGCCGGGCGCAGTGGTGCGCACGGTGGCCGAGCTGGGGGGAGGCAGTCAGTGCAGGCTTCCCAGGAGCCTGTGTGAGCTCGGGGCGGGCCTCTCCCGTGCTGGCTCTGCCTCTGCCTCTGCCTCTTGTGCGCCTGAGCATTTGGAGGTGGCCTGGAGAAGGCTGCAGGCAGGGAGAGGGAAGGGAAGGGGTGGGCCGGCCCCACCCCACCCCACCCCACCCCACCCCACCTGCATGGCCGGCACCTGGCCCTTCACACGCCGGTGCTGCCCAGGCACTGTGGCTGCTAAAGCGAGCGTGGCGTGGAGGACGCACTCAGAGGAGGAGGACTGGGGGTACAGGACCTGCGTAGAGTTTGCGAGAGTGTTGGGTGAGCTCGGGATCTTGGGGACCGGGGGCGGGGCCTCTTGTCAGGGCACCAGCCACACCTGCAGGAGCGGAGTCCGTCCTGCCCTGTTTTCCAGGGGGCCTTCCCGGGCTGTGGCCGGCCTCGGGGCAGTGCGGCTCACTGGCTGTGGGCTCGCTCTGTTTCCAAGCCCTGCACTGCCAGCTGGGCCTAAGCCTTGGCCGGCCATGTCGCTGGACTGGGCCCGCTGCCTCTTCTGCCCACACCCCTCTCCGGGGGCCGCGTCGCCCCCTGCCGTGGCTGCAGGGGAGCGGTCCCATCCTCTCCCTCTGTGCAGAGTCTACGCCCCCCAGGGCCGTGGGCCTGGGCTCTTTCTCAGGCTGCTCCCCGAGCTCACCAAGGCCCTCTGCCCTTCCCCGCGCCCGGGCAGCCCCTGGTGGCTCTCGGCACCTCACCCTCTTTGTGGCCCGTGCCACCTGTTCACGTGGTCGGAACTGACGTCCTGCGTGGAGGCTGAGCTCCGGGCGGCAGGGACCTTCCTTCCCTATTTGTTCACGACGTGCCCACAGGGAGCAGGGCCTTCGTCCTGCTCTCAGGGGAGGCTCCCAGCGGCCATGGCAGAGCAAGTCTCTCACCGCTGGTGGATTTCCGAAAACCGGGTGTCCTGTACGTGGAGAGAGGCAGGGCTCCTTCCTCTGGTGTGTTTCAGTATTTGGAGGGGGGAGACCACTTTCCTGCGCCCAGGAAGAGCCCCTGGCTTGGGATTTGTGACTCCCTAGCCACTGGGGCTTGGGGGTCACGATCTTGGCGTTTGGTCCACTCGCGGGAAGGGGAGGTGGTGGCGTGAGGCGCCGGCTGGGGACTGGGGCGCTTTCTGTGCCGGGCGCAGGTCGGGCTCGCCTGCGCTGGGGAAGTCGCGGTGGAATTCCCCACAATGGGCATCGGGGCGTCGGAATGAGGAGGCTGGTGTTCGGGGTAAGAATTTAACGAGTGCACTCCTTGAACCCAGAGCTGCCTTGCAGCGAGCCTTCTCCATAAAAGCACGGTGCTGTTGGCACTTTGTCCTTCCTCCTGCCAGCTCCAGCCCCCCTCCCAGGAGAGCGCTGTCCTGGAGCTGTGGGTGCTGGCCGTCCGCTAGAGGGGCTGGGCGGACTCAGGGCCTGCGCCCAGGAGCCGGCCCGCCAGGCTTCGCCGGCTTGGTCGTCACACCTCAGCGGCTCTGTGCCGGGTCCCGCCAGCGGAGCAGCCAGGCTGGAGGGACGGGGACGCTGTGCTCCAGGCAGCTCAGAGCACAGCAATCTTGGTCGCTGGTGTCCAGACACCGGCTGCAGATGTGACTCTCTGCGAGGTCCTCGGGGCCTCTTTCTCCCATGCCTGTGCACTCCCCACCAGCTTCCCAGAGTCCAGGCGTCACCTGTGACTGTCAGTCTGCCTGGGATGCCGGCCCTGGGTTCCCGGGTTCAGCCACACTGAGGGCCGTCCTGGTGGGGGGCGTGCCCCTCACCTCCCACCCTCACTCCCTCCTTGCCTGTAGAGTCCCCTTTGGGACCTCGTCTGAGTTTTCTGCCGCCTGTGGTTTTCGGCTTCTGGGAGAGACTGGAGCTGCTGAGCTTTCCAGGCCGCCCGGGATCTCGGTGCTCGTCCTGGCTGCTGTCCTCTGATCCTGGGGAGCCCCTCAGCAGAGCGTGTCCAGGGAAGCTTCCTTCCCACCCCCCACCCGTCCCCCATTTCCTCCTCCGTTTATTGTCTCGAGCAGGAGCGGGACCGTGGAGCTGAGCGGGACCGTGGAGCTGAGCGCGGTGCGCCGCCTGTGCGTTGACAGAGCTGGCGTGGCCCGTGGTCTTGCCGAGCACGGGCCTGGTGCGGGACCCCACTCGGGCGGGCGTGCTGTCAGGGCAGTGCCCGAGGAAGGGGGCAAGCGGAGGAGTGACCGTTTGTGGAGGCGTCCAGGCAGAGGGGACGGGGTGCGGCGGGACCCTGGGAGCTGCTCCCAGGGTGCTGACGCCTCGGAGGACCTGTGAGTCTCTCTCCTTTGGGCTGTGGGGCCGGAGTCCTGAGAGGGGGCAGAGGCTGTTCCAGACTTTGACCTCACACCCCTGCAGGGGTGGGGCGATGCCGACTTTGGGGGCAGGCCTGGGGGCCGCGTCGGGATGGAAGTGCGTGTGGCGCTGCTGGTGGGAGCAGCAGCCAGGCTTGGTGTCTGCTAGGAACCCCCCGTGTGCCTCCGTGCGAGGACCTCGTGGCTCTCCCACACGCCCTCCCCTCGGCCTCTTCTGCCGGGTGGGCTTACCCCCGTGTTACGGAAGCGGGCTCAGAGGCCCCGGGAGGCAGCGTGGTTGGTCCCCCACAGCCAGCAGGTTCGGGGCCCTCGGCGCTGTGCCCCATCTCCCTGGGAGGTGTGTGTCGAGCACGTACCAGGCCTGTGCCTGCTCGGGGCTGCAGAGCGCATAGCCTAGCGGACAGGCGCAGTCACGGCTGTCCGCTTCGCTCAGTTGTCGGGGAAGCGTGTCTGTCCCCTGGTTTTTCAGTGGCCCGAGCAGCCTCCTGGGCGGAGATTCTCGGGAGAAGAGCTGGCGGCCTCGTGCGACCGTGGGCAGGGCCGCCCCTTGGCAGCAGGTCCTGTGGTGAGAAGGCTGTGTCTGCGCGGTCTGCTTAAAGTTCCCGTGATCGGAGGGAGAGTTTTTCCAGTCCCTTGTGACAAAGGATTAGAAATGTTCTCTGATTAAAGGGGAGCGAATTTCAGAGGGTGGGAAGACAGGCGCTGAAGAGAAATTGGCAGTACAACCCCCTGCCTTTTGCTGATGGGAAAGTGGTTAATTAGGTGATTTTCTCTTCCTCTGACACGTGCAAATGAGACTCTGCTGATAACTGAGCTGTTACATAAATGGTAGGATTTTAACACCGACGTCAACTTGTCAGGCGTGTCTGGAGAATGAAGGTGAGCTTGAGGGTGAGCCGCCTGAGGCTTCCGCACTGCAGCCCTTGGGGGCTGGGCCCCCCACAGATCCCCGCAGCATTGCTGGGGCCGGGGGCCGTTCATGTCCTGCCCTCCAAACCCCTCCAGGGCCAGAACAGTCATCGAAGATGGCAGTGGAACCAGAACAGGTTGCCAGGATGAGGGTATGATCCGAGGGCTGAGTGTCTCCGTCTCGCCCCTGCTTCCTGTGTGTGCGCTGGTCAGGACCCCTATCCTAAGACTCCCTGCTGGGAGCCAGAGGCCAGGACCATGGACAGCGGCCCGGGTTCTGGCTGCGTGAGGGGCAGGGGAGCTGCCAGGCCAGGCCCTCTGCTGGGCAGGTCTGAGCAGGGTCCCCAGCATTGTCAAGTCCAGGTGACATTGTCACCATCCACCAGGAAACAGGGTTTTCATTCTCAGAAGTGCCTGGCTGTGACATTCTTTTAAATCTCTTATTCTTGCCCCAAAGGCTAGATCCCAGAAGGCTGCTTCTTCCTCTCTCAGGTTGCAGAACTAGACAAGAGCACAGAGGTCAGTGTGTGGGGGGGCAGTGGAGATGGGGGGCATGGTTTTGTCATCCTGCCCTGACCACCACCCGCCGTTGAGGTCGGAAGGTGCGCTGGGTTCTTCCTCTCTCAGGTTGCAGAACTAGACAAGAGCACAGAGGTCAGTGTGTGGGGGGGCAGTGGAGATGGGGGGCATGGTTTTGTCATCCTGCCCTGACCACCACCCGCTGTTGAGGTCGGAAGGTGCGCTGGGTGCTTGCTCTGCCTGGCAACTCTGTGTCGTCTCTAAATCTGCAACAGCTGCATGCACTGCCTTGCTCTGCCTCCCGGTCTGTTGATGGGTAATTACTCAATGCCCGTGTCCCCCAGACTGGCCAGGCCATCATGTGGCAGAAGGGAAGTGTGGGTGTGCCCGCCTGCAGGGAGCCCGCGACCCCAGGCCCCTCGTCAACTCTGCTGCGTCCCAGGGCCCCCCGTGTGCGATTGCTTCTCACGGCCGGGTCGGCCTCCCAGGGGCTCCTTGCAGGGGGCAGCCGGTTTTGTTGGGTTGGTGTGTGGCCAGTGTGGCCTCCAGAGGCTGTTCCGTGCAGAACCGGTGGCTCATGCCTCCAGGTTGTCAGCAGAGGTGATGGGTGAGTGGGCGGCCTCCTTGGACTGCGTCTGGAGGAGTTTTGAAGGGACTTGGATCTTCTAGTTCAGATTTCTGGGGCTTTGATGTCTCAGCTTGACATGTTCCTTCCGTCCACAGGGCCTGCCCGGCCTCTGGGTGGCAGGTTGTTAGTGCAGTAAAGACGGGGAGCTGTCTCTCTTGCGAATCTAAAATGAGATTTTGCTTTTTAAATAAGAAGGAAAAAAGTGCTTGAACATTTGCAGCTGGGAGATAGCGGAGATTAGAAACGTTACTTATCTCTGTAGCACAAAGGAAGGCAAACGAGGGAGGAATAAATTGCTGCTGAAGACCGATGGAGCACAGCGGCCTGAGCCACCCTGGGGAGCTTACTCTTGTTCGGGAGCTGAGCAGGAGCTCGGCCAGCGGCCCCCGCGGCTGGTCAGGTGCTGCGGAGCCAGGGGCAGGTGGGCACCTCAGTCTAGGGCTGCAAAGTGACTCTGCCTGCCGGCCTCGTGCTTGCGGAGTCTTCCAGGCTGTGGGCTCCTCGAGGGCAGCACAGCTGATGGGTTTGACCTCGTGTCTCCTCTCCCTCTGCCTGGCCGCCGCCCCCAGCCCGTGTTCCCCACCTCACGGCCCACGGCGCGTTGGCGAGAGGTCCCGACGGCTGGGCTCTTCGTCCTTTATTCCAGCGCCCGGAGCCGTTCCTCGCCCAGAGCTCTGCCACGTTGCGCAGCTTGCGGTTCTAATGGGGGCGGCCCCCTTCGGTGTAGCTCACCCTCCTGAGCTGTCAGCACGCGGGACGCACCCGCGAGACCTGGCCTCGCGTTCCGTGCCGTCGGGCAGCCCGTGGTCTTGGCCTCCCTGCTCTGTGGCCCTGTCTGGGCGCCTCTTCCCGTCCCCAGCCCAGTCTGCACACGGGCTTGGGAGGCTCTGAGCCCTCCTGTCCAGAGGGCTGTAGCCTGAACCACCGGGGCCGAGGTGTCACTGCCTTCACCGTGGGTGCCGAGCGCCTTCTGTGCAGAGCCTGACCGATGAGGCCACGCCTGGAGCCTCTTACCAAAGGCCAGTGCTGAGCACGTGCGGCCACACCCCAGACCCAGCCAGGTCCTTCTGAGGTCTTGTGCATCGAAGCTCTTGGAAGTGTGTCTTCGGACGAAGGAGGAAGCATTACTGACTTGCCTCCTGGACCCAGGAGGACAGAGCCGGGTGGGCCGGGCTCCCTCACAGGTGACCGGACCTGCGTCCTCTTGGCAGGGACGAGCCCGACTTGCCCCACCCGCTGTCCTCCAGGAGAGGCCTGCGTGCCAGGCGCGGCCCCTGTGCTCAGCCGTGCCTGTCGGGGAAGCTGTGGCAGCCGAAGGAGACCGGACCGCACGGGTGGACTTGTCCTTTTCTTTCTGGGAGCCCTTGTTTTGGCCGAACCGGGACAGCCTTCTGATCTAGTTTCTTGGAGGCTGGTCCTTGGGTCCTTCCTGTCCGGGTCTGAACTGCACCCTTTCTGTGAGCAGGGCCTGCCTGTGAGGCCGAGCTTTCTCACTGTGCCAGCTTGGCGGTGCCACTTGCTTACTCTTTGTGGTCTTGGAGACAGCAGTACACACTCAGAGCCCTACTGACCTCGGAGGGCTGGGGTTGAGTGGTGCCGAGCCCCTCAGGATGGACTCTTTGCCGGGCCCCCCAGACCCTTTCCACCGGCGTGTTCTCCCCCTCACAGCACGATAGCCTTCGCCGGGAAGAGCCCTGCCCCCCACTCCCCTTTCTCCAGCTTTGTGCTGCCACTCACACGTGCTGTCGACTCACGCGTGCGCCGAGGGTGTGGTTGTCGTTGTTCTGTGATGTTCCGTTGTGTGAATGCACCGTAGTTTTCGGAACCGTCCTGCTGGTGGTGGGTGTTTGGGTTGTTGGCACTTTGGGGCTGTTTATGAGAAGCGCTGCTGTGACCATTCTTGTCCATCGCTTTGGTGAACGTTTGTTGTGGATACTGAGGCTGGACTGTCAGTTTTTGGTCCTGACAGCAGTACAGGGGGGCTCTGCTTGCTCTGTGGGTTCACGCACACAAGGTGTTTTCAGACTGTGTGAAGCCATCCTGGTGGGCAGGTAATAGCATCTCCTTCGGGTTTTCTGCGTTTCTCTGATAACTAACACGGTTGAGCACCTTTCTGTGTGTTTATCGGCCGTCTGGACACCGTGTTTTGGGATATGCACAGTCAAGTCTTTTGCCTGTTTTTCTATTGAGTCGTTAGCTTTGTAAATGTACTGACTGTAGGAGTTCTTTATATCAGGGGTCCCCAACCCCCGAGCCGCAGACCAGTACCGTGGTTAGGAACGCCCCGACGTGTGCAGGTCTGTTTGTCTTCTGGTCAAGAACCAGGCCACACAGCAGGAGGTGAGCGGCGGGCGGGCGAGCGAAGCTTCATCTGCCGCTCCCCGTCGCCGCCCGCGTGACACCTAAGCCCCCCCACCGCCCCATCTGCGGAAAAGTTGTTTTCCACTGAACTGATCCCTGGTGCCACAAATTTCGGGGACCACTGCTTTATATGGTGTGTGTGTGTGTGTGTGTGTGTGTGTGTGTGTGTGTAGAAAGAAAGAGAAAGAGAAAATGCGAATATCTTCTCTGTATACGGTGTGTGGCTTACTTTTCACTGTTCTCATTGGTGTTTTTGGATTAATAGAAGTTCTTGATTTTGAGTCCAGTTTTTTGAATTTTCCTGTGTGGTTACCTCTTTTTGTGTCTTCTTTAAAAATTCTTTGCTTAGATCAGAAAAATATGAAAGCTTTGTTGTCTTGTCGTTTGCATTTATATCCACCATCCATCTGAAGTTTGTGGCGTGGGGGACGTGTAGGGTGAAGAATAACGCTCTTCTGGATGGGCAGCCAGTTGACGGGTCACTTTCAGAAAAGGCCACCGTTTCCTCCCCGAGTGGCAGTCAGTCGGCTGTACGTGGGCAGGTCTGCTTCTCTTTTCTGTCTCCTTGGTTTATTTTCCGTCCTTAAACTCCCACTTCCTTCCAGTGAGTATGGACAGAAGACAAGAGGTGGGAAGGCTGAGCCCTGGGATCCACCTTTCAGGAATGGGGAGCTGTGGGGACAGAAGAAGGACTGGGGTGGAGGGTTGGTGGGCGGGAGAACCCGGGATTGTGGGCTGTTCTGGAAGGCCGGTGTCAGGGCGTTTCATGGTGCGTGGAAGCTGCACATTGACTTGGGAAGGTGAAGGCTCAGAACTCTACAGAGTGGGGTTCACGGTGGCCTTGACAGTGGCGGGTGGTGTCCAGGGCAAGCCGGGTGACGGGGTTTGAGAGCCTGGGCAGAGAGGGATGCTGTGTTGGCGGGTTGGTTTGTTTGTATAGAGGGAACGAGAGAATTGGGATGGCATCTGGAGGGGAGATGTGCAGACAAGATGGATCTCCCTGGAGGGCAGGAGATGCTGTGAGTTGCACGTTCATGGGATGGTCCAGGAGAAGAGGGGAGGTAGCTGGGGGTCTGTGCATTGTTAATGCGAGGAGTTGGGACCAAGGACCTGCCTCACTGTGGAGCATGGAGAGTCACCCGCTGCAGTGGAGGGAACGCACGGGACACGGACGCAGGGGCAGGCAGGCGGCGGGCGCAACGGCCGGCACTTAGAGAAAGTCTCTTTCTGTTTTCTCAGTGAAATACAAGCAAGACTGACCAGCTGAGCCTGAGGTTGGTGAAGGCAGAGTGACATGAAGTAGTCGTCAGAGGTGGAGGGGACCAGGGGGTGCAGTGTGGTGGCCACTAGGGATTGCTGTCCTGAGTTTAGGGGTGGGCCAGCCGGCCTGGCGGTGTGTCTTTCCTCAGTGACAGTCATCTGCGCTGGTGGAGCAGATTCGTCAGCTGACTGCGATGCCCAGGACTCGGGACGTGAAGCTGTGTGTACAGGGGCGATTGTTAGGGTCGACTTGGGGGCGGGGGTGAGAGGGTGAGGAGGAAGTGGAGGCAGTGGTCTGTGGGGTGCAGGACCCGAAGGATGGGGCCACGGCAGAGCTGCAGTTCCTGGGCAGAGTCAGACCCACTGCCCAGGTCTGGGGCAGGCACGGGGCAGGGAGGGTCAGGAGCAGATACCAGGGGTCATCTTTCTGACCATTGAGATCGGCAAGGTTGTGAGGTAGGTGTGCCGGGGAACGGCAGTGAAGCAGGAGCTAAAAAATTGTAGGGAATTAGGCCAAATCTTGCAGGTTCTCAAAGCTCATCCAGTCCTGCACCACTTGGGCTTCCGCCACCACCACCCTGACCTCTTACTGTTGGTATTTTACTGGCCCCCTTCCTTTTTAAAAAAAATTTTAATTTAATTAATTAATTTATTTATTGGCTGTGTGGGGTCTTCGTTGCTGTGCGCAGGCTTTCTCTAGTTGCGGCGAGCAGGGGCTACTCCTCGTTGCGGTGCGCAGGCTTCTCACTGCGGTGGCTTCTCTTGTTGCGGAGCACAGGCTGTAGGCGCGTGGGCTTCAGTAGTTGTGGCTCGCGGGCTCAGTGGTTGTGGCGCACGGGCTTAGCTGCTCCGCGGCATGTGGGATCTTCCCGGACCAGGGCTGGAACCCATGTCCCCTGCATTGGCAGGCGGATTCTTAACCACTGCGCCAGCAGGGAAGTGCCCTGGCCTTCTAATGGGCGTCCCCAGTCATACCCTGGCGACACCCCCCCGCCCCCCAGCAGCATTCCCCGTGGCAGTACGACAGGAGCCAGGTCAAGGGCTTTTGCCACAAGTCCTCACATGGTGGCTGCCCGTTAGAGAGGAAGCTCAGCTGTTCACAGGGGGGGCCCAGAGCGGCCGTTGTTTCCGCCCCACCCCTGCCGTGTTTTCCCCCTCATCCTGCCCCTGCTGCTCGTACACTTGCAGGCCATGCGCCTACCCCAGGGCCTTTGCACTTGCCGCCCCTCTTTCTGGAGCACTCGTTGTTCAGGTACCTCAGCAGCACACTCCCTAACGTGTCTCTGTGTCTTTTCACAAATGTGATCTTACCAGCCGCCCTGTCTCCCGGTACAGCTCTGTCCGTACCCTCTGTCTTGCTGTTCTCCGTTGCAGTCAGGCCTGGCCAGTGCACCCCCCCTCCTCTCGCGTGAGTGGACGGGGCTCAGGGCACCGTGTTGTGACCAGTGTTTACACGGTGTGTGGTCAGTGTCGTCCGCTGAGGGCGTGGCTCAGTGGCACGGGAGAGCTGCTGTGCAGCATCTGGGGGTCCTTCACTCTCACTGACTGGGCGGGCCCTGCAGGGTCCCCTGTGAGGGTGCTGTGCTCACATGGCTCAGAACAGCAACCCCAGGTGACTGTGAGTTTGCGTGTCTGCCACCTCCTGCCCAGCGCTGCGCTCCTGGTTTTAGATGCTGACGCAGCTCATTTGTCCCTTCTCCCGGTTCGTGTTTGGGCGGTACCCAGTGTTGACTCTCAGGAATAAAGTTAAGAACATCCCTGTACACGTGTGTTGGAGGACATGCGTACTTCTGTATCTTGAGCACACCAGAGGCCCGGCCCGGCCGCATGTCCATCCTGATGAGAAGCTGCCGGTTGCCCATCCACCAGCCCCAGGGGTTCCGGTGCTCGCGTCCCTGCGGCATTTGGGGTTGTCTGTCTTCCAGCCCCCGGGTAGGCGTCCAGTGGTGTCTCCTTGCGATTCTCCCATGCATTTTCCTATTAGCTTGTTGGGCATTCAGAGCACGGCTTTTGTCAAGTGCTCTCAGTGTAGCTGTTAATTACATATTTTTCTGTCTATTCGTTCATAATCTTTATCCATTTATTCTGTCTTTTTAAAAATTAATTTTTAGAGAAGCTTTTAATAGCTTAAGGAAATTAGCCCTTTGTCTGAAAATAAGGTTTCCCAGTTTGACATTTCCCTTCTATTTGGTTGTAAAGTTTTTCTTCCAGACACTCATTTTTATTTTTTTCTAGCTGAACACGTGAGCCTCTTCTTTTAGTGCTTCTGTTTTGTTTTTGTATGAATGTGGAAGAGACTTTTCTCTTTCCTAAGTCATCAGAATTTTTTCCTGTATTGTCCTCTCTCATGATTTTATGTCTAAAACCTTTGATCCACCGAGACTGTCTTTTGATAGGAGCTATGAAGTAGGGTTTCACTTTGTTTTTTCCAGAGAGCTTCCCAGTTGTCCTAATGGGATTTTATAATTACCAAGTCTCCTTCTAAGCCCATTTTCCACATGTATTTGAGTCTACATTAGGATTTTCAGTTCCATTTCACTGTTCTGACGTGTGATAACACCACCATGCTTTAGTTATTGTAGCTACAGCTGTGTTTTAATTACCCAGGCCGCCAGGTCCTTCTTTTTACATTCTAAACATTGAGTCCGCCCAGAGCCGGCGCTGGCCGGTGCTCGGCCCGCCGTCAGCAGGTGGGCCTGCGGGCTGCCCCCTCCCCTCAGAGAGCAGAGGGCAGCACAATCGTCGTCCGCAGCGGTGGGCAGGCTGGCGGGGGTCAGGTTCCTTCACTTCCTTTCCTCAGCCTCCATCACGGGACAGAGTGAGAGCCGCGCTGAGGGGTGTGACTCCTTGGAGACGCCCGGCGGCCTCTGGCATCCTCGTGCGTCAGCCCCCCAGCCTCTGCGGCCGAGAGAGAGCAGAAGTGGAATTGCTCCCGTCTCCCCGTGGACGTTCCCAGTGAGCAGGGGTGTATGTGCGTGTGCACCATGCTGGGTCAGGTCAGCAGTGCTTCAGAAGCACACTGGCCGGAGTGGGGGCACGGCGTCCTGGCATCTCGGTGCCCCTCCCAGGGCACCCACCCACCCTGGGAAGCCTGACAGCGGCCACTGCTGCCAGTGTGTGCTCTCAGGGGCGTCCCTCTTTCCAGTGTCCACAGGTCTGAGTGGTCTGGGCCCTGGGCCCCGCTACAGCTGGCGGAGGCTGGCGGGCGCACCGCCCTCTCCTGCTGCAGCACACGGCCTGTGCATCTCCTGGCCCTCGGGTGCTCTGGTCTCTTGGTCGGACGTCTGTTTGGCTCTTTGTTCGTTCAGAACGGATCTGCTGCCCCTCCTGGGTGTTGGGTGCTCTGCCGGGACCTTGTGTGGCCATTGCCCTCCTGCACACACCGTCTGATGGGACAGAGACAGTGGCGCGTTGCATGGTGTGCTGTGGCGGAAGGAAGCTGAGGCACTGGGGCGGCGTCTGCGCCTGGAGGGGGGGGCTGGGCAGGTGGCAGGGTCACGCGGGGAGGCATCTCTCAGAGGAGACCTGAAGGGACAGTGGAAGGTGCGGCGGAGAGACCAGTAGGGAAGAGAAGGGAGGCAGGCCCTGGAGGTGGGGCTGCAGGCATGTCTGTGCCCTCTGAGGGAGGCTCGGTCTGGGGGAGCGGCCGCGTGGTGACTGTGCCCCCAGCTGACATTCCTCCTCTCCTCCACGCTCAGCCGTGGAAGGTCCAGGGTGGCAGCAGGCCAGGGGAAGGCCTGCGGGGAGGGGCAGGTGTGGTCCAGCCTGCCTAGGCCGGCCCTCCTGATCGCTGCCTGGAAGCTGGGGTACAGTTGGGATCTTCCTTCTGTAAGATGCTTCCTGAGCACTTCCTATTATCATTTAAATGGGACTTTTTCTACTCCTGTAATGAAGGTTGGGCTCAGCCAGAGCCAGGCTCCTTGCTTGTGTGGCTGTGTGGCTTTGGGATGCTAATCTCATTGACAGATGGCCACTTGGAAGTCCATTTCCTCTGAAGAATTTGTGTGGAGAGAAGCACTTTTCTTTGCCACCGGCCTGTTTTCTCCTCTTGCGGAGTACTCTTTGCCCTCTGGGATTGCTGAGCGGGGCGGTAGGCTCCCTCTGAAAGCCGGTGGCCCTGTGTGCATGGGAGGGGCTCTTGGGGAAGGGGGTGACGCACCGCTTTCAACTTGGCGGCTCTTCCTCGGCATTTGCGGGGCACCCGCAGGGTATAAGCGCAGACGGTGCCGCACTGTCCTCCCAGAAACACAGGAAAGAAACCCTGCTTTGTCGTCTCCACTCCCGTGGACTGCGTCTCCCGGGGGGCATGTGCGCAACAAGCCCCACACAGGCCAGCGCTTCTGGGTCTTTGCCCCACCCCACCCCCCCGCCCCTGCCACGAAGGTGGATCCTCTGAGTCAGACTTTTCTAGGAAATCAAAGTATAGCCCTGGCATCCGCGGGCTGAGTAGCTTTCAGAGGAGCCGACATGCAGGTGAGGGAGGGCTCTTCCCTAGTTTACCTGAGCATCGCTTCATCTCCGCCACACCCGCAGCCTGGTTCACATCCACCTACTCTGAATGCAGAGCTGCGATGGGTCCTTTGTGTACCTGTCTCCTTGAGTTTGTGTAAGAAGCTCAGGAGGTAGGGATTTCTGTCCCGATTTGTAGGCGAGGACATTTAGGCATGGAGACACCTGTAGAACGCTCCACTCAACAGCCAAATGCACGTTCTTCTCCAGCTCACGGGGAACACTGTCCGGGACAGATCGTATGTCAGGCCACGAAATATGCCTCATTTAAAATGGTCAGAAGCATACAAAGTACGTTCTCCTACCACAGTGGAATAAAATTGACACTTTTAGCTAGGCTAGCCAAACAAACACGAGAGACGCCTCTTATTAGTAAAATCAGGAGTGGAAGTGGCCTCACGTAAATATGAAGAACTATGTTAAGAGAATGTTATGAGCTGCTGTTTGCCAGCAAAATAGGTAATCTGGATAAAATGGACAAATTCCTAGAAATGCACAGAGTATCCAAACTGACTCAAAAGAAATGGAAAATCTGAATAGACCCTAGTAGGTGATGAGCAACCAGAATATTTTCAACAAAGCTTCCCCGTGAATTTTACCTGCATTTATAGAAGGAACTAACTCCCAAAAATAGAAGATGAAGAATCACTTCCTAATTTATTTTATGGTGCTGAGGTAACTTCAAAAGAATAAATGTGGGACTTCCCTGGTGGCACAGTGGTTGGGAGTCCACCTCCCAATGCAGGGGACGCGGGTTCGAGCCCTGGTCCGGGAAGATCCCACATGCCGCAGAGCAGCTAACCCTGTGCGCCACAACTGCCGAGCCTGTGTGCCCTCAACTACTGAAGCCCGTGCGCCTAGAGCCCGTGCTTCGCAACAAGAGAAGCCACCACGATGAGAGGCCCGTGCACTGCAATGAAGAGCGGCCCCCGCTCCCCGCAACTAGAGGAAGCCTGCGCGCAGCAACGGAGACCCAGCGCAGCCCAAACCAATCAATCAGTCAATTGATTAAAAAGAATAAATTTGGATCCCTGCCTTAAACTGTATGCAAAAAGGAACTCGGATGGATCAAAGACCCAGATGCAAGAACTAAAACTATAAAGCTCTTAGAAGAGACATTGGTGTCATAGACCTTTGTGACCTTGGGTTAGGGGGTAATGGTTTCTTAAATATGATACCAAGCAAAAATATACACAAGTATCTTTATGCACAAGCAAACAAAAAAAAGATTAGTAAAATGGACTTCACTGAAATAGAAAACTTAAATTCATCAAAGGACACCATCAAGAAATTGAAAATTCAACCCACATAAAGGAGAAAATATTTGCAAAGTATCTGATAATGGCCCGGTATCCAGAATATATAAAGAATTCTCACAACAGAACATCAAGGAAACAACCTGATTAAAAAATGGACAAAGTACTTGAATAGACACGTCTCCAAAAAAGATAAATGAATGGCCGATAAGGATGTGAAAAGATGCTCAGTATCACTAGTCATTAGAGAAATGGGGCTCAAAGCCATGAGATATCACCTTTGACTGCTTTGACTGCTTGACACCTTTGACTGCTTTCAAAAACATAGAAAACAAGTATTGGTGAGGGGGTAGAGATTGCCACCCTTGTGCACGGCTGGTGGGGTGCAAAATTTGTGGATGCTGTGGAAGCCAGGGTGGCTGGAGCAGATGTCTGCACACCTTCAGCAGCATTATTCACAGTAGTCGAGAGCTGGAGGCAGCCCAGTGTCCCTCGAGGGGTGAGGGTGAGTGGACAAATAAAGCCTGGTCCCTCCGCGCGCTGGGTGAGT
>NW_021703769.1:84654232-84663587 GCF_005190385.1 Monodon monoceros
GGGTGAGTGGACAAATAAAGCCTGGTCCCTCCGCGCGCTGGGTGAGTGGACAAATAAAGCCTGGGCCCTCCGCGCGCTGGGTGAGTGGACAAATAAAACGTGGTCCCCCCCGCGTGGTGGAATATCACTTATCCTTTAAAAGGAAGGCAACTCAGACACCTGCTGTAACATGGATGAACCTTGAAGACATGATGCTCGGTGAAATAGGCCAGTCAGAAAAGGACAGATATGATTTCACTTCTGTGAGGTCCCTAGAGGAGCCCAGTCCATAAAGACAACAAAGTAAGAGGGTGGGTGCCAGGGGCTGGGGTTCTTAATGGGGACAGCATTTCAGTTCGGGGGAGATGAGTTCTCGGATGGATGGTGGTGATGGTTGTGCTACAGTGTGAATGTACTAATGCCACTTGTTTGGGTGCTGAGAAATGGTTAAAATGTTATGTTATGTATATTTTACCACAGAAAGGGCAAAGGACTTAAGTAGACACTGCTACAAATGTTTAAGAAGCACACGAAGAACATTAAAACTACGCTGAGACACCCCTTTACCCCCACTAGGATGGCTAGCGTGATAACGATACGTCATACATGACAATAAAGTTGCACATATAATTATATGTCATTGTACAATACAATACTTTTTGTAATAATAATTTTAAAGATGGAAAATAAAGAGTATTGGGTGAGGATGTGGAGAAATTGGAACCCTCACAGGTTATCGGTAGGAATGTAAAATGGTGCAGCCACTGTGGGAAACAGTCCAGCAGCTCCTCAGAAGGTTAAACGCAGAGTTAATAATGACCCAGCAGTTCCACTCCTAGTTATGTACCCAGGAGAACTGAGGACATATGTTCACACAAAAACCTGCGTTTGAGTGTTCGTGGCACCATTACTCACAGCAGCCGAAAGGTGGAAAGAGTCCAAACGCCCAGCAGCTGATGAATAAACAAGTTGTGGTCCACCCGTCCAGTGGCATATACTCGTCCACAGGAGAGATGGAGCAGTGGTACGCGGTAAAGTAGGACGGACCTCGGAGACATGGTCCATCCGTCCAGTGGCATATACTCGTCCACAGGAGAGATGGAGCAGTGGTACGCGGTGAAGTAGGACGGACCTCGGAAACATGGTCCATCCGTCCAGTGGCATATACTCGTCCACAGGAGAGATGGAGCAGTGGTACGTGGTAAAGTGGGGCGAACCTCGGAGACATGGTCCATCCATCCAGTGGCATATACTCGTCCACAAGAGAGACGGAGCAGTGGTACGTGGTAAAGTAGGACGGACCTCGGAAACATGGTCCATCCGTCCAGTGGCACATTGCTCGTCCACAAGAGAGATGGAGCAGTGGTACGTGGTGAAGTAGGACGGACCTTGGAAACATTATGCTGATTGAAAGAAGCCAGTTGGAGAGGGCCACGTAGTGTATGATTCCAGTAAGACGAAATGTCCAAAGTGGGCAAATTCATAGGCACAGAAAGTAGGTTAGTTGGATCCAGCCGCTGAGGCGGGTGGGAATGGAGAGTGACTGCTGATGGGACAGACAGGGCCTCCGTCTGGGGTGATGAAAATCTTCTTGAATTAGTGTCGATGTTTGGACAGCATTGCACATATACTAAAGAGGACTGAATTGTTCACTTTAAAATGGTATAACAGTAAATTTTATCTAAATTTTGTCTCAATTAAAAATGAGTCAGTTCTTCAACAGATGGTTTTGTAATGTTAGCGCCTGAGAACCAAGTGAGGCTCAGTGAGCAGGTGCCCTCAAAGTAACCTCATTTCCTTCAGTGTGAATGGGGCGGGCGGGGGGCAGGGGTGGGCTGGCGCCTAGGAGGTCCTCTGGCCCCAGGCACGTGGTGGGTGTCGACGGCAGTCTGAGCTCCGTGTGGGGACTCAGGCCGCCCGCTCGGGCTCCGCGAGGCTCCTTCCCTCCCGTGTGAGCCAGCTTCTCGGTAGTCGCCATTTCTCCCTGCCATCTCCCACTTGTGCAGTTTCCTGTAAGGAGGTCATTTCAGAGGAAGTGGTCTTTCAGTCAGAAGCTCTCGGTATCCGCTACACGGGGTCACGTTCATGATGAGCCCAGGCCACACAGGAAACCAGCGAGGGGATTAGCTTGTCTGGTGGCAGGTCTCTGATAGGGAGGTCTCGTCGTTTAAGTGGTCTGTGGGCAAGGCGAGGGGGTTTCAACCCTCCGTCTGCGCTTGGTAGCACTGGCTTGTCTCCTTCCCAGCTCTGGGGCAGCAGGGCAGCGGGGGCCTGAGGCTCCACGTGGCCTCGTGCTGTCGGGGCCGAGCCCTGTGAGTGAGGAGGACATCCGGGGGACGGATGGGGGTGAAGCCGCACACACAGTGGAGGGTGGGCAGCTGGCAGAGCCTGGGCAGCCCACACCCCCGGCACGTCCCAGGACACCGTCTGTCCTGCGTGAGCTCCTTGAAGCCGGTCACCATTGTCTCCTTTGCCTGGATTGGTGACTGTCCTCGGGTCCCCGTTCCGCACTGGCAAGTGGCGGAGGGCGAACGTGAGCCCAGCTGTGGCTGCCGCCTCTGCAGCCCCGGCCGCAGCTGCCCCCGATGGCCGCCACCACCCAGACCCGCTTTGGTGCGCCTGGCAGCACGTGCGAGGTGAGGTCAGGAGCCCGGCCCCTTCCTGTGGTGTGAGCAGAGCAGTGAGTGTGCTCCAGCTTCCCCGACAGGACCAGCCCTGCCTTGTAAAGGTCGTTTCTGTCTTAGTCGCTCCTCAAGTTCGAGAGGAAATAAACTGAGTAGAGCTGGCCTTTCTCCAGGCAAGTGTCAACCCCCGGGGCCCCCGCGCCTGTGGGGGATGAAGTGGGATCCGTGAGTGAGCAGCTCTGTGGACATGGCAAGGCTGAGTGGATGCTTGACTAAAACAATGAAGGAGGAGCTGGTAACTTAAGTTTTCTCCTTTCAGTACGGAAGTGCCTTAGAGGTGTTGATGAGAGCGGCAGCGTTTAGAGGGTGTGTGGCCATGCTTGCCTGGTGTCACCTGCGTGGAGGGATGGCTCCTCCCGCGGGGGAGCCCCCGTGGCTGCGTGCCTGGTGGAGGCTCCTCTTTCTGTGGGGACAGCGGCGCTGCAGGGCGTAGTGGATGTCGGCGTCCCGTGAAGGCGCCTCACCCAGCGGGCTGTTGATTTCTTGTGCTCTGGTTGAGGACAGCAACGTCGATGGGAAAGTAAACAGGCGGAATGGGCTTTGTTACCCAGGAGAAGGACCGTCGCGGGCACAGGTGTGGATCGAAGGCGTGGAGGGCGCTGCTGGCGAAGGTCTGCACGTTGGGACCCTCAGCGCCAGCGTTGCTGATTGGGCTCTCGGGCGACTCGGGGGGACGGGGTGAGCTTGGGCCGTTTCACCTTTACCGCTGGCCGAGTTCACAGGCACCGTTGGAACTTGCCCACCTCTCCCACCCCTGCGGCCTGGTCCTGCCCTTTGACCTCCTGCCCTTGCTTGGGCCGGGCGGTGCTCAGCTCCGTGCCCGCCCGGCTTGGCTGTCCTTCTAAGGCAGCCGTGCTCCTTCCCTTCCCTCCAGCTTCCTGCATCCGCTGTGCCGTGTTTTATTCTTCTCCTGTGCTGGACGGTGAATTCCTTGAGCACAGGAGGTGTGATCTTGTAAAAATCTTTTTCTTTTTGTCTTGTTTTTATATCCAGCTAAGCCCAACGCTGGATCCACAGGGCGCTCAGGAGAGCAGAGGCCTGAGCCCCAGCATGTCAGCCTGCCCTCGCCCGGCTCCTGGGCGCTCGCCGGGCCCTGCTCCTGCGAGGAGCTCGAGGACATGCAGGGTGTAGTTCGTTTGCTTTGCTCATCCTGTAGAGCCTGATTCTTGGTGATCATTCCGTATCTAAAGGGCTGCGTTTGAGCTTGAGGTTCGGTTCCGTGCCCCTGGGAGGAGGTGGCTGTGAAGTCCAGCACTGACGGAGGGCCCTCCACGGGCACGTGCGTGGCAGCGTCACCCCACCCCGCCTGCGTGTGGGGACCACCTCCAGGCGTCCTCAGGGCTGCTTCCACCATGTGCTTCCAGCCGCGGGGCCCTCCTTGGTCTCTCGGGGCGATGCAGTGGTGGAAGGTCCTGACCTGGGGTCGTGACGGGGACCCCATCTGGAGCTGGGCCATCAGAAGTCACAGGCGTGCCCCGCAGTGGGACCTACTGTGTGTCCCTGCCCCCACCCGCCCCCCCTCGGGCACCTCTTGTTGGCACCAAGCGCCATGGTCAAGGCCCTTTGCGTCTGCGTCCCCCCACGGGGAAGGGGCTGCTGTGCTGCCTTACCGCTCACGCAGCTGGAGCTGCGGCTCTGGGGCACCGTGTCCAGGTGCTGCTCTCGCTGCCGCGTCCCCTTCCGTGTCCCTCCTGTGGGTTGTCCGTGCTTCGTGGGTGTGGAAGTCCAGGCCTCCAGAGGGACAGGTCTCTGAGGGCTGGGCCTGGAGCCGACGTATCCTCGCTGCCCGGTCTGCTGCCTTCTCGTCAACACCACGCCTGGCCAGGTGTAAAGGCAGACGCTTCTGGAGGCCCCAGACTGCCCGCCTCTTGTTTTTTGGCCCTCCCTGCCTTGGAGCGCAGACCGCATTCTGGCTTAGCGTTTGGTACTTGAGGCTCAGTACCTAGTGCTGGCGGCTCAGTGCTTGGTCCCTGAGGTGCACTGCTTAGTACTGGGTACTAAGTACTAAGTACCAGGTACTAAGTACTAAGTACCAGGGTAGAGCGCTCAGGGCTTGAGGCTCGGTGTTCAGTGCCGCTGCCTGGACCGGGCCCTGGAGCGTCCCTCCGGAGCGGTTTTAAGCATGTGTTCAGCCAGGTTACCCTGTTACGGGGCTTCTCTGGGTGTTTGAAGCTTGTTTACTTTTTCACATCCCGACCTCGTCTGTCCCGGACCTCTTTGCACCCCTCGGGATCCCTCAGTGAGGTGCACGTGAATGCCCCCGGCGTGCCCCTTCCTCTCCCTTGGTGGAGGTGGTTGACCCCGGCCTGCACCCCGTGCTCCTGACCCCCTGGGGGTGGGGGTGGGTCTGCCTTGAGGCGTTTGCCATCCTTGACCCAGGGAGGGAGACGGGGGGTCTGGAAGGACAGAGATGGGTGTGCTGCGGGGGCAGCCCGACCCTCAGCATCATTGGCCACATGGAGTTCTGTGACCCTGGGACGGCCACTTGCCTGCCACCCCCAGCTGAAGCAGGAGGGGGAGTCGGGTGGGAAATGGGCAAGAGCACCGGGCCTGCTGTTTTGTGGGCTCTTCCTCACCTCGCTTGTGCCCACGCAGCCTGGCTTCAGAACCACCCTGGGCAGATCCATGGACGTCGCTGCCACAGGGGGCCTGGAGGCTGTGGCGTCTGTTCAGACCAGAAACAGGAGGATCCCTGGGCTCCGGATGTGAGAGGGTGGGGCGCCGTGTGAGGGTACAGTGCATTGGCTGGCGCTTGTCTCGTTGGTAAGGGGTCCTGTGTCAGCAGTGCCCGGGGCCAGCCAGGCTGCTACGAGCTTCTGTGCCGTTAGCTCCACTTGGCGGGGCGGGGAGGGGACCGACCACCAGTGGGCGGAGGCCTTTCCGGACCTTACACCAGGCAGAGCACAGCGACAGGCAGCCCGTAGTAAATAGTTCTGCCTTCTCAGGCCGCAGAATCTCTGGGCAGGAAAGCAGCCGTAGATGCCACGTGAGGAGCGGGTCAGGCCGCGTTCCAGCCAAACTGTATTTCCAGAGTAGGCGGAGGACGGTTTGCCGAGCGCGGTGTAGAAGGTCCCTCTCCCTGGGTCCGGCTTGGCTGTCCCGTCTGCGGGCCATGTTCCGGACCCGCATCCTCAGGGATGCTGTGGGGCTTAGTGAGATGGTGCACGTGAGAGGTCAGAAGGTCACCTCCGCTGCAGGGGGTGCCTGCGCCACCTGAGCGAAAGGTCATCTTAGTTACCCATCCACCGTCCTCCCCCTGGGTTGTGCTGAGAGCCGGAGCTCGAGGGTCCAGGGCAGCTGCTCTGCAGGATCTGAGGGGCCGACTTGCCCTCTGCTCCCTGCTGTGTCTGCGTCCTGAGTCCCGGGGGCCCCCTGGGGTGGGCTGAGGGCATCCTGCTGTGAGCCTGGCACCCAGCACTGGGCTGCTCCCGCCGGCCTCACTTGGGCTCCCCACCCCGGAATTTGGAGTCAGCCCCACCCACCCGTGCGGTTACAGGTTGGTAACGGATCAGCAAAATTGGATTATTCATTATGGTTGGGCTTGAATTGAAATTGCAAAGGGTAATTTTCCTCCTCACATTTCAAGGTCAGATGAGAGTATTAACTGTGTGGCCTCTGTTTATCTGGGAATGCAGATTGAATTTGGCAATTCGCATTGATGAGATGTTGGGAGTTGGGCGGAGGAGAGGTGGCGGGGAGGCCCGCTGCAGCGCCCAGGCTGCCCCTCGCCGTTCCTTTGATTGGTAATTACTTCATCCTTTGCCTTTTTCATTCTCTGGTTTTGTTTCCACTGTTTGGATTTTTTATTTTTTTTCTGAGAAATGTGTAATGACACCTGGAGGCATTTAGGATTGGAATTAGATGCTGTACCTGAAGACGGCTGTGTGCCAACGCCGGGCCTGGGCGTCCGGGGTGACGGGCGAGGCTCACGGCTCCTCTCCTAGGTGGCCCCTCCTGAGTCTGAGCAGGACCCAGAACGGAGGGGCTGCCCACCTCCTGTCTCCCTGGTCCCCTTCCTTCTCAGCACACATGCCGAAGCTACCCCTTGACCAGACTGATGGAGCCCAGGGTCCCACTGCTGCGCCCAAGACCTGATCTCAGCCGTTGGTCCAGGCTGGCCGTGCGGTGAGAGGGTGCCCACGTGTGTAGTCGGGGCTCTGGTCTGAATAAGAGCCTGGCTTGCGTCCATCGGCTGTGTGTGCCCCGTCCGGGGATAGGGATGTGGTAGCAATACCCTTCCCACTCGGGTTGTGTGGGCACTCAGCAGGACCCAGGGGTGCATGAGCGTGCTGGGCACCACAGAGCTCCCCGCTCCTGATCTCTGCTTTCTTCTCTAGTCCCGTGTGAAGCTTCAGAAAAGGAAACGGTGGCACGGATCTCAACCAGCTCTTTTTCAAGGCGGTCTCTCCCTGGACGCGGCTTCTCTACTTAGCTGGATGCAGATGGTGGGTCATCCCGCTGCACCCCGTTAAGGCAGCAGCACGGGGGCTTCACCGTGTGCACACTTGGCATGTGCTTTGCACGTGCCTTGTGAGTGTCCCCGCCACCCTGTTAGGCAGATGGCAGTGGCTTTCCTTTCATTGCTGAGGAAATGGAGGTTCAGAGAGTTTTCTGAAGCACCTGACCTCCGGCTCTGGTGAATCTCTGTCCAGGGGAGTCAGGGCTGCAGTTGCTAGTTTCCCTCCAGAAGCAGCGGTGGGTTTCCGCGCCCGTGATTCGCCCGTGATTGCGCTGCCCCCGGGACACACCCAGGCTCTGCGTGGCAGGAACCTCTCTGGGCAGGGGCGTGGCGGTGGGAGCGGCGTGGCTTGGCGCCAACCCCCACCATCTGGGAGAGTATTTCCGAAACCAGTACCTGGCTCCGTCTGACCGTCCGCCCTGCCCTGCTGAGCTGCCGCGTGGCTCCTGGCCAGGCCCGTGGACACGGCGGGCGTGGCTCCCTGCAGCTGAGTGAAGCTGGGTCTGGCCTTGGCCTGGGTGTCCTTCGAATGCAGGAGGCTGTGGAGTGGTTAAAGGGGAGTCTTGTGACGGGTGAGGTTTGTGTGTTCGGTCAGGAGGGGTGATGGGTGAGCAGGCGGCGGTGGGGGCCCGTGAGGAGGGGCGGCCTGGACCAGGTCTGGGGGTGCAGACGCGGGGAGCCTGTGCTCAGCATGCGTGGGGCTATCAGGTCTGCGGAGCCCTGGTGGAAGGGAAGGGGGGCTGTCGAGGGTGAGTCCGGGGCTCAGCATGCATGGCTGTCAGTGGTGACGCCCTTGGGGGCAGGGGTGGGGGAGTGGGGCAGGAGCATACCCCCGGAGGTCGGGGGCAGCATCCAGCCCTCCCTCCCTGGTGGAGTCCTGTCCTTCCCTCCGTGTGGAGCCCACTGCTGGGTTCCTTCAGGCCCACCTGTTCCCTGTGCTGATCTGGGTGGGTTCTCGTCGTCTCGAGACCCCATTCGGACACTGACCCTTGCTGGTCTGTATCTGCGGGAGCTCCCTTAGAGGGTCTTTGCTCCAGAAGCGCTTCTGTGTTGGTGGTGGCCCTGCCCGTCCTTGGCCTGTGGCCCACGCCCACCCTGGCCCCTCTTGTCTTTCCCGCAAGTGTGTCCTGCAAAGCGCCGAGATGAGGCACGGCTGGGCGAGCGTGCGGGTCCCGGCTGCGGGCACCCTTGCTGCCGTTTTGGTGTCGTGCAGCTTCCCGGGCAGCCTTCAGGACCGGAACGTGGTGGACCCACCAGAGGACCCGTGGGCTTCGTGCGGGATCGCGCGTGGGGCCTCTGCTCCAGCTGCTGGCAGCACGACCCCGCTTCCTTAGAAAACCACCAGGGCCTGTGCTCAGGGTGCTGGTGGAGAGAATTTTGGGAACCGAAGCCTTGATTGGAGGAAACTAGAGGTGCGGGTACGAGAGAGGCCGCGTGGCCCCTCCTTTGCCAGTCAGCGTGTGGTCTGCTGCTTTGCGGTGTCCCTCCATCCACTGTTTATCCGCCAGGCCATGGCTTCCGGAAGTAAGCCCCGAGTCTTAGCAGTGAGGAAATCTGCGTTGCGTGGGCACCCCCAGCAGTGCAGCGCCCCTGCTGGTTCCCTCCCGAGGAGGAGGCCAGCCTGTAGCTGAAGCCCTTCTGGCTGGAGGCCGGCCTCTCTCCAAGCAGCCCTTCCCATCCTCGGGTAGCTCTGCGAGCTGGCCACCTGGAGGCCAGCTGTGCGTCCTGTGCCCCTGCCCTGTCCTTCACAGCCAGCGAGTCCCAAGCGTCCTCACCGTGCCCTTGGACGCCCTGGCACACACGGTGCTGCACCCCAGGGCTCCGTCTGGCCGGGTCTCATCCCTGCCAGTTTCTCCCCGCTTCACCTGCTGCCACGGGCTGTCTTGGCAGCCCTGCCCATCGAGCTGGTGGTGACCCTGCTCTCAGTCATGTCCCGAGTCCTGCGCGTGTGCCAGCCGCAGCCCTGTGTCGTGTCAGATCGGCCAGCCCTTGCCTGCCCTTTTCTGCTGTGCCCTGTCCTTTCCACGACCCTCCCTTTCACTCTCTCCACAGGCAGGCGTGGAGAATTTTCCGTTTCTGAGGCTTCCCTGAGGAGCTGTGGTGGCACCAAGGCCCGCTGCCCTCCTCCTCCGGGTGGCTCTGGGGCCGGCCTGTGAGCCCTCACGCCCCAGACACACACACACACAGTGAGTCACCTACTTGGTGGTGGCTTGTGAGTCACCTACTTGGTGGT